>NC_135329.1:77258403-77558403 GCF_023851605.1 Tamandua tetradactyla | reverse complement strand
TTGGCAGGAGTGGTTTTGTTTGGGGTTTGGCAAGTTATGATAGGTAGCAATGCCTAACTGAATCTTGCTTAAGAGAGACCTCCAGAGCAGCCTGTCGACTCTATTTGAACTCTCTCAGCCACTGATACCTTATTTGCTCCACTTCTTTTTCCCATTTTGGTTGGGATGGCATTATTGATCCCATGGTGCCAGGGCCAAACTTGTCCCTGGGAGTCAACTCATTAGGGCCTTTTTTTGTAGGCTCCCACACATAGATGCTGAGGGAAAGCCCATAGGATGCCGAAGCCCCATCCTTAGCCTGGCCCTTGGAATCTGGAATGCTGACTACCTTTGATAGGTGGGAGGTTGAGGGTGGGTACAGGGCTGGGGAGGGGAGAATTAAGCTTTTTGTAGACCAGGGGCACCAAGTGGAGGAGAGAGGACAGGAAGACAGCAGTATTGACAGAATAATGGAATCAAAGATTCTGGGACAAGATGATTTTCAAAAATGAATATTCCTTTGGCATCATTCTCTTGTTTTTCAGTGATGTCCAGTTGCAAGAACCTTAAGCTTGAGGCCTAAGTTAGTGTCCCAGCATGTGGAAACAGACAAGACTTCTGAACAGAGTAGAGAAGCTGGGCATTGAGAATGAGTTACAGGGGTGGAGTCCCCATCTGGGGCAGCTGATCCTGCTGGAAAATGTCATAGTTTCAGTTCCAAGTTTGTCACTGGATGACAATTTCCCTCTTTATGAGAGTCCTGCCAGCCTTTGATGGTAGCAGACCACTGCTGGGGAAGAAGACATTTCTTAGTGTCAGCTGTGCTAACTGGACAGCTAATCCTGCTGTCTTGGGACCTGGACCCCTCAGTTAGCATACTCACCTTCCCCTGTTCCTCCAGTGGCTGGATAAAGCCCTACAGTGCTTCTCAGATCTCGCTCCCCCAGAATACCATGTTTTAGAACCTGCTTCCAAACCCATAGGGGCCAGGAAGTCAGGAGAGCCATGTTGAGTCCTGGCCACTGTTAGAGTGGTGGATGGAATCATGTCCCACAAAGGCATGTTCAGGTGTTCCCCTCTTCCTGTGGCTAGGATCTTCAACAGAGCCTATGTGATGAAGCCAAGCTGAATGAAGGTAGGCCTCAAGCTCTGTGACTGGGGCGCTTAGGAACAAGGAAATCTGGGCACCGTCAGTCAGTAGGAGACAGGGAAAGAGAGGGAGAGAGCCGTGTCACTGAGGCAGAGAATGACCCACAACCAGAATGCAACAAACTCAGAACACGGCCTGGAGAGACCTTGATTTTAGACCTCCAGCCTCCAAAATCATGCAATAATAAATTCCTGCTGTTGAGGCCACCAGTCTGTGGTATTTGTCTCTGCATCTCTGGCAAGTGAAGACACTGACCAGGCATGAGAACAAGGGAATCTGACTTAGTGGAGGGAACCTGCCTGATGGAGATAACAGCCCTGGCTGCCCCCAAGGCTGTAGGCAAGATTGACAGGAGTCTCATACTACTGGAAGTTTGGGGCCTGATGTGTTTGGAAATTCATAATTATATGAAGTTTAAAAGAGTAACAGGATGCACTTAAAGTATTTCATGTAGCACCCTCAGTGGGGTCAGGGGCAGAACCTGTAATTAAACACAATAGAGAGTTCTGTGGCAAAACATATTTATATCCTTGCAATCCAGGTCAATCAAAGACAATTAAGTGTTTCAGGGAGCCCAGGAGAGACTTCATTCTCAAAGGAGACCAGGTTGGAGCAGGTTAGCTTCACCAGTCAATGAGTTACAAAAATACTTCTTTCTAGAGCTTTTTGGATGTTGGAACTTCAGGTAAGAGCCTGTGGACCAAGACTCGTCACCTAGAGATAATGGAATAGTGGCCCTTACAGGGCCTGATGGTCAGCACAGCCTCAGGTTCCCAGATGGGTCAGCTGAGCATTGGTGCTTTCACTGGCTTGGCCCAGTCCCAAGGCTTAGGGGGGCAGGGTTGCATTGTAGCCTGTTTCTTCCTTTCCCCGAAGCCTTTGTCTGGGCTCTGCCACCTGCCACTTGGTCCCTGAAAGTGCTCGATTAACAGTGACATCCCATGCACGGTGAGCCGGCATTACCTGTCAAGTTCTGGACAAGGGATGCCTTTTCCACCTTCTTGCTTCCTCACCCAAAAAGTGGGACAAGATCAAGTTTCCTCAATCCCAAGGTTTTTGTTTCTAACAATAGATGTCTTATAATCCAGATGTATGTTTATAAGAGAGGTCCTATTCCCCCAGAAGCTCATGTGAAAAAGCTGGCTTCTCACTCTGCAGGGCAGTGGCACCGAGGCTGGTGACGTTGATGGCACAGTCAGCCTCACCCAGAGGTGGGGGCTTCCCATCGGCAGAGTCTTGGGAAGCTGCAAAGACCCAGCGCAAGGGGGTGCTGAAGGTGCTCAGGAGATGGGCTCGTATTAGCAGTACCCCAGCTCCAGGAGAAAGGACATACTGGGTAAAACAGCCTAATGAAGGCAGAAGGGGGTCATGGCCCACTCGAAGAATGAAGGTCTGGGGGTCCCACAGAGGGACACACACTGAGCTGCAAGGAGGGGCCCCTTAACCATGTTTCCCTGTCTTCTGCATGGGAACCTCTGTGAGTGTGGTCAGGGCCTCGGTACAGTTAAGTTTTGTGAGTGTGGTCAGGGCCCCGGGCACAGGGAGATGGGCTGGGGCAGGAGTGGGCTGTGGCTTTATGAGATGCCCCCCACTAGCCCATGCCCAGCAGGGCCACAGCTGCCTCCCTCCATGTGGTTGGACCTGACCTGGGCTGAGCAGAGGCCAGACTGGCTGAGGGCTCCCTTTTCAACATGCTCTGGGAATTCCATTTTTATCAGGAAACACCAGTCTGGTGACTCCTGTGGCCTCTGGGATGATGTGCACAGAGGAGCCCAGCCTCAGGGCCAGCCTCCTGCCCCCCTGAGAACAGGCGGGGGCCCTAGACACAGCACGGTCCAGCTCCAGGCTCCCTTCCACAGCTCAGCACCCCTCCTTTCCTAGGGTGACCCCTTGTTCTCTGTGCCTCTCAGGGTCATGATGAGCTCCTGTGCAGGTGGTTGTCCAGGGCACCTGGCGGGAAGACGTCATCCCTGCAGGGCGAGGGTAGGGGACATGATGGCCTCCAGGCCTGAGACTGACCTCCAGTGGGGTGAGGAGAGCACCAATGGGGGCCCTAGGACCTTATGTCTGGATCTCGCTCTGCCCCTCCCCAGAGGTGACTTCCTGCCTTGTCTGCCTCACTCTAGGTAAGTGTTGCTGCTGACTTGAAAGAGGGGACACATGACAGTGGGCTGTCACCTATCTAATTCCTGTCCCCAAATGCCAGCATCTGCCTGGGAACATTAGCTCTTCTGGCTTGGGGGCATTTTGCTGTATCTGTCCACAACTATGTTGTTTTTCCTTTATAGGTATTTTTAGTTATTTTTTTGGTTGACTAAATACATTATTTTACTGTTATTTTTTATTGAATTTGAACTCTGATGAACCTTAGGGGATCACACAATGTAACCCTTAATTAAACCATGTCATATGCTGCTTCTTCTGCTCCAGCCAGCCCCTGTGACGGGGCAGTCAGGCACTGCTCTCACAGACCCCACAAAGAGTCCCATTTCCAGTGAGCAGCCTGCAGTGTGGACACTGCACAGGCCACAGGAGTCAGTGAGGAGTCTCCACTCAGTTTCCTCAGCAGGGATTGGGTGAGGGTAGGTGAGCAGGAATGCCGAGGAAGGAGAAGGAATCACCAGTCCCCATGAGAAATGCATGGTGACAGTGCTGTGCCACTCTCAGAGGCTGCGGCTCTTAGATGTTGGGTACCAGCTACGTGCTGGACATAAATGCACACGTGCGCACACACACACACATACATTACATCTACTGACATTTAATCCTTCTATGAATGCTGGGAGGCAAGGAGTATATTATCCATATGTTGCAGAGAGACTCTTAGAGGCCCATGTGGGTTCATAATCCAATCCCAGGTCCGTCTGATGCTCAGCTCTGCCCCAAGGTTCGGCCAGGGTGCAGGGTGCAGGTGAAAGGCTGGTGGTCAATCACAGGAACACTGCAGGAGAGGGCAGTGGGTAGACCAGCAGGCCTGGAATGTCAGGCTGAGAATCTGGGATTTAATTCAAGCCAGTGATAATGGTGGGGGGTGGTGTGGAGTTCTCACTGTCTGCTGTGGCCTGGGGACTGGAGCCTTTTAGGTATGTGCTCAGGTGGGAAGACCCCAGGCAAGCAGCATCCTGTGGGTGCGTTTTGTATCCAAGATGGCAGAATTCTGGGTGGGGGCAGGTTGAGGGGTACTGCTGATTTGCCTGTGCCATCTGTTACTCCGTCTCCCTGTTCCTGAAGGTCCCCAGGGCCCCATCTGGGTGTAGGCAATGCACGGAGGAGACCTGAATACAGAATGTGATACCAAGTTCAAAACAATTCATGATGATGCCTGATGCTGCACTGCAGTGAGAGAATACCTCATCCCAGCACAGGCAGGAATGCATGCCACCCGCGGTACGGGATGCTCAGTGGGCCTCCCCGATTTCCCATGCTTCTGAGCAAAATTCAAGGTGAAAACTCTGGTGGCAGAAATGGGAAGCAGGGTCTGGGGCAGCGGTGCCCAGACCCCCGCGCTGAGCTGCATGGTCTGAGCTATGTTGCCAGTCCCAGGAGCTCTGAGCTGCTCTGGGCTCCTGCTGGCAGTGCAGCCCTCAATTCTCAGTCCTCCCACAGGTGCCTGCCCACTGTGCGGGCTGAAAGCCACCTGACTCCAGGAGATGCTTCTGTCCACCCACGATGTAAAATGCAGCTGCCCATGTTGCAGCTGAACTGTGGACACCTCCACTGCAGCACAGCTTCCCTGGCCCTAAGAGCCTGGGGCAGAAAGGGTCAGGGGCCCTTCACTCAAACATGTTCAGGTGTACTCTTCTGGGTACAGCCCAGGCCCCTTTCTGGATAGGAGTCACCTGCAGGAACCAGCTGCCAGCCTCTGGAATCTGGAAATGCTGTGACTGAGGCCCAGGCAGAGCTCTGCACCCAGAAACTCAAGCAGAAATGTTGTCAGCCCATGGCGATCCCATTAGGGAACAGAGAATTTAATGAATAGTGTGTTCTCTCTTGCTTTTCCTGTCTGCCTCAGGCATGTTGTTTATCTACTTACTTATGGAAATCCAGGCCTCCTTAAGAAGCAGAGCAGAGAAGCAGCTTCTTATCTTACTAAGGAACTGTACACAAATCATCCCGTTCAGACAAAGCCTTGATTAGGCTGTTTAAGTCTAATGAGGTCCTTAACACTTCCTCAACCTAGAAAGGGACAAAGGATGCTCAAAGAACAAAGCAATTTCCAGGGAGGATGTGCCAATTTGAAGGGACTATATACCCTAGAAAAGCCATGTTTTAATTGTGATCCATCTCGTGAAGGCAACCATTTCTTTTAATCCCTATTCAGCACTGTAGGTTAGAAACTTGATTAGATTATCTCCATAGAGATATAACGTGCCCAATTGTGGGTATTAACCTTTGATTAGAGGGAGATGTGACTCCACCCATTCCAGGTGGGTCTTGATTAGTTTCCTGGAATCCTTTAAAAGAGGAGACATTTTGGAGAAAGCTTTAGAACTATAAGAACCATGAGACCCCAGGCAGCCAGACACCTTTGGAGATGAAGAAGGAAACGTCCCCAGGGGAGCATCATAAAACAAGAAACCTGGAGAGAAAGCTAGCAGACTTTCCATGTTCACCATGTGCCTTTCCATTTGAGAGAGAAATTCTGAACGTCATCAACCTTTCTTGAGTGAAGGTAACTTTTTGTTGGCACCTTAATTTGGACATTTTTATAGACCTGCTTTAATTGGGATATTTTCAAGGCCTTAGAACTGTAAACTTGCAATTTAATAAATTCCCCTTTTTAAAGCCATTCTGTTTCTGGTATATTGCATTCCAGTCGCTAGCAAACTAGAACAGTGGGGATTTTATTACAACAAAAGGAAGAAGTGGGGAGAGGAGTAGCTGCAGAGGGCACAGACCATGAATGAAGAGCTTGTGAAGGAAATACAAGATCACTAACGCTGATGACTAAGCTATCTCACTGTGCCCCAAGAAGGCACCAAGGCTGGTCCTCCTCGTGTGTGCCTCACTCTGGCTGCCTTCTCTCCTGGGCTCAAATTCAATCGATCACAGAGAGAGAGTCCAATGGAGTGCTGCTGGGTGGAGCTCCCCTGGAAGCCCTGTGACTACAGATTGAGCCAGTGGTGGAGGGGGCCCCCTTAGAGAAGCTAGGTAATTGTCACAACAAATGGAGCTGCCCTTGTCTGGCAACAACAGCATCAGCGACCACTTTCCAAGCATCATTAGGGTCCCAACCTGGGTGCTTGTGTCTGCTCTGGTCAACCAATGCAGCATAACAAGTTATTCCAACACTCAGCAGCACAGACCCCTTTCATTATGGTCACAGATTCTGAGTCAGAAATTCTGGAAGGGTCTGGCTGGGCAGTTCTTGCATGGGTGCTCTCCTGTGGTTTGTGGTCATCTGAAGCCTTCATGGCATTAGAGGTCCACTTCCAATGCCACCTGCATGGGAAGCATTTGGTGCCATTCAGGGCTAGGGGCCTCCATTGATGTCCATGGGATGGCCCAGGAGTCCTCGTGCTATGGTGGCCAATGTCCCACAGGGCAGGCAACTTGAGAGATCCAAGCAGATACTGGAATGACTTTTATGACCTGTCTCTGAATTCTCCTGGCCACATCGCCCCAATTCAATGGGAAAGAGAACCTCACAGGTCATGAACTCTGGCTCCTTAGAGTCAGCATAGGGCTGGCAGTCACCATCTGCTCTCTGGCTCCTGATGAACAACAGCCCTCTCATATACAATGGTGAGACTTCCCACCACAAGGTAACAGGGTCCCTGCTACCAATAACATGTTTTCTCTTCCCTCAGAGACCTCACCAGCAGCCTCCACTCATAGTCTTTTCAGGGCTGTTCCAACTTCCACTCTCTGCCCAGGTCCATAGCAGCTGCCCCATTTTTAGATTTTGTGATAGTCAAACCCCACTTCTGGTACTAAAATCTGCTGCAGTTTAACTGGCTGTGCAAGACAACTAAGTGCCGTAAAACGATGTGAGCATCTAAGTCACTAACAAATCTGCCATCTGAACTAAAGAGGGACATCTAGTTATCTCTAAACCGTGAGATAAATAATCTGAAAATACCATTCAATTTCAGCCCAACTTATTACATCAGCCACCTTAATGTCCATTGGCATATAACCCTGCTCCCCTAAACTCTCTGCACACAGCAGCCAGAATATTCTTTAATAATTTAAGTAGGATAATATCACTTTCCTGTTGACAATCCTCCAGCTTTACCATCTCACTCAAGCCTCCTCCCAATTCTAACATGATCTGGCTCTCAGCCCTTTTGTGCCTTCTTCTTCCCTCACTCCTTACCTCTCTCTTCTCATTCCAGACCCCGTGGCCTTCTGGAGGCTCCTTGGACATTCCCAGTGAAAGGACCTTGGCTTCACTCTTCCATCATGGAGGCACAGTTTCTCCACTGATAGCTGCATGGCTCTGGGTCTCTGCTTTCAGATCCAAGGGAGGTAGCTTCCTTATCTAGAACTGTCATTTGCTGTCCCCACCCCCTTAGGAAGGAAGGAAGGGAGGGAGGGAGGGAGGGAGGGAGGGAGGAAGGAAGGAAGGAAGGAAGGAAGGAAGGAAGGAAGGAAGGAAGGAAGGAAGGAAGGAAGGAAGGAAGAAGAAGGAAGAAGGAAAGAAGGAAAGTTTTAGAATTTAATTCATTCTACAAATGAATTGAATTCATTTAATTCATTCTAAACAGAATCCTGTTATAAACTTTAAACATGTGTAAGGCCAGATGGACAATGTGCTATGTGTTTGGATCCTTTATATTCTGGAATTGTGAATTTAATGCTTCTGTAGAATATAAATGCCATTAGGTTTGTGCTGGTTTGTAACTATTCTGTACCCCAGAAAAGCCATGTTCTTTTAATCCAGTCTTGTGGTGGCAGACTTATTGTTGGGTGGGACCTTTTGATTTGATTGTTTCCATGGAGATGGAGCCCTGCCCATCCAAGGTGGTTCTTAAAGTAATTACTGGAGTCCTATAAGAAGGAGACATTTTGGAGAAAACACAGATGCTGGAGAGCTGGCACAAAGAGCAGAGAAATGAAATGAAGATATAGACATTTGGCAATTCAGAAGGGCCCAAGTTGCTGAGAGGGCCATCGTGGAAACCACCCCAGGAGAGAAGGGCCAGCAGATATCACTGTGTGCTTTCCCATGTGACAGTGAAACCCTGGACATGATTGGCCTTTCTTGAATGAAGGTATCTGCTTGTTAATGCTTAATTTGGACATTTTCAGGGCCTTAGAACTATGCATGTGCAACTTAAGAAATCCCCCTTTTTAAAGTGAATCCATTTCTAGTATACAGCATTCTGACAGCTTTAGAAAATCATAGCAGGGTTATACCATCACTAATCTTCTAGCAGTCTTTTATTAATTATAAAAGTGTCTGAGAACTGGCTTATCATTTTCCTTCCCCATTTCTTGGTCAAGGTGCACTGGAGTGATGATAGCCCTGCCTGTGGTTGACCTTATTTTCTTTTCACTCCCACGTAGTTATAGCCTTTCTAAGGCTGCCTCTTGGGTTTGGTCCTGTCTTGAGATCCTCCTCCCTAACTTGATGTACATTTGGGATTTCCATGTTGTATCAAGATGGCTAATAAACCCGAGATTCTTCAGGGTTTGTGGGTGAAAGCAACAGTCCAAGGAGGTAAGTCTCCCAGAAGCCAGAGAGCATCGGTTACCAAAGACACAGGGGACAAGGTTATACCCTTGTGGATGATGTACTGGCCACCCCCCACATCCTTCCCACTTACTGTAAGTGCTTAGCCACAGTTTGGGGAGCAGAGAGAGCCAGGGGGAGCAGGGGACTTCACCAAAGGTCTTTATTGGGAAGTCAATAAATCTCTGGAGAAATCTACCCTTGAGCTAATTTTGGTCCCAGGCAACATCTTCTCCTAAGTTCTGGACTCACACCATGTGTTCATAATATTTCCAAAGACCCTGTTTGTCAAATTCACTTTTTTTTTAGTTTGGTTGCTGTTTTAATATAGAACCCTAAGTATAACACCTACTGAGAGAAGGGATTGTTAACAATTACAACATGAGAAATTAAGAAAAAAAAACAAAACATATCCTCCTATAAAAACTAACATATAGGATTCTGTTGAGAAAATAACTCAGTTACCAAATAGTGTTGTCTTCGAAAAATGCTATTTTAGTTCCCATGTTCCTAAAGCAAATACAGTGCAATGTGTTGTCTTAAACAATGAAACTTTATTGGTTCATGTTTTGAGGCTAGAAGAGACCAAAATCAAAGTGTCATCAAGGCAATGCTTCCTTCAAGAAGACTGACATCCTGGGGCTGGCTTTGGCAATCCCTAGTCCTTGGCTTTTCTGCCTCATGGCAGTGTACATGGTGGCCTCTTTGGGCTTCCCTTCTGAGTTCTGTTGTCTACTAGCTCTTGGCTGCTTCCTGCGGTTTTCTCTCTCTGTGTGACCTTCCCTATAAGGACTCCAGTAATAGCATTAAGAACCATCCTGATTGAGGTGGGCCACATCTCAACTGAAGCAAACTCATCAAAAGGCCCTAGGTACAAGGGCATACCCACCAGAATGGATTCAGAATAAGAACATGTTTTTCTGGGCTACAGAGCTCCAAGCCACCAAAGAGAGATTTCTCCCAGAGCACAGCACTGGCAAACTCAGATTTGCCCTTGAAGATTTTTTTTTTCTAATGGAAACTGAATCACACAATCTTCCCTCTGCTTTGGCTGCTAGGCAACTGTCCACCAAATCTGCATCCCACCATTAGCAACTGTTTGAGAGTCCAGCTAGTGTATGTGAGAGCTGACCTAGCCCCTGGCTCTCTCATTACTTGTGCTTACTTCCACTGTCCCCCAGCAGCACCAGCTCTACAGTATTCTCTGACACTAAGCATTTTGCACTAGCACAGCAGGGTCCAGGACACTGGCATGTGGCTACTGTATGCAGACACCTAAGTAACCTTGGAGCCTTCATTAGCCTCCCTGAGTCTCAGTCTTCTAACCTGACAAACAAGGGTGAGGCTGTGAAGGACCTCGTATGGTTATTTGGAATACAAACTGAGACAAATGGATACATGTGAATTGCTTCCTACAGAGCCTGCCATGTAAAGCCTTGATAAATGCAAGCCATTGCTATTATACATGTCAATCAACCCATCAATTGACCATTAGGAAACACACTCTTCTTCAGTCTGGGAACCAGAGCCTCGGGCTGTGGACATCACTGCTCTATGTCCCCCTGGAGTTGCATCCTCAGCCCCAGATGACCCGATGGCTTTGTCCTACATGAGCATGAGCACAGAGTGCTGCCTCCAAGCTTGTGCTCAGTCCACCATGTACGTCACAACACATTCCCACCTGCAGGGCTTAAGTAGCATCCAACCCATGGAACCTTTTCCTTTCCACTCACCTCCCTCCTCAGACTGCATGGGACCTCTCATTTTTGGGCTTTCCTCTAGCTCTATACTTTTATCTATATCCCTCATTCCAATTAAAAAGATCCACCAAAACTTGCATTACACAATTACAGTCCTCACACCTATTCACCTCATGAACTTATTCATTAACTCATACATTCATTCATTCATTCATTCATTCAAGAACACCTGCTGATTGTCCACCACATACCAGACTCTTCTCTATGCCCTCAGGACCCTGCTGGAAAGAAGGCAGCTCATGCTGGCTCTTCAGGACCTTATACTCTAGGGAGAAGAAGACAGGCATAAACTAATGGTAAATAGAAACTAATAAAAATGAAGTTAAAATGCTAAGTAATGAAAAAAAATTGCTGCATAGAAAATTAAATTAAAAAGTGCTAGAGTGATGAGGCAACTACTTTAGCTGCAGTGCTCAGGGCAGGCCTCCCTGGCCAGGAGAGCTGTTAGTTGAAGTACAAAGGAAGCAAGGACCTGGTCACATGGGCATTAGGAGGAAAATGATCTGAAGTGGCAGAGGGCCTGGGGCAAGAACAGCCTACCTACTGGAGGAAGAGAGAAATGCCAGTGGTAATGCAACTTGGTGGCATGTGAAGCAGCATTATGCTGGTTATACAGAAAAGAAATAAAGGTACAAAAATACGAATTAAAGTTACCCACCAGCTTAAAGGTGGGGGTGCTCAGTACCTATTCCTAGGCTTCTCCATGACCTGCTCTCTGGAGATGCCACAGTCTAAATTTGCTTTTTCATTCCATGCATCTCCTCTTCTTTTTATCATAAATGTATGAATTCCTGCACCTTGTATTATATTTTTCTCTTTATAAAACTGTGTCTAAATGAAAAAAACATGTATGCATCTTCCTGCAACCTTCTTGTTTCCCCCCACTTTATATTTGTGAAATATATGCATGCTATTTCATGTCATTCTAGTTCATTCATTTCCTCTGTATAGTGTTTCATTGCCTGAATGTAGGGCAATTTATCTGTTTTCCTCTACATGGATTTCTGTTGTTTCCAGCTTTTTCTTAGAGCAAACTGATTTTAACTGCAATGACCAGTCCTGAAAAGGGCATCCTGGCCATGTTGAGGGATTGGGTGTATACCTAGGAGTGAAACAGCTGGGTCAAAGGATAGGTGCACTTCAGATTGACTGTTGGTGATAACTTTAGTTTCGAGTAGTTGTATAAATTCACACTCCTACCAGACTTACTCCCATTGCTTCTCATGTTCCCCAATTTTCCTGTCTGATGGGTGTGAAATTGTAACTCACTCTGATCGTAATGTGTATATCTCTAATTATTAGTGCATTTGAATTTTCCTATGTAATTCAATATTCTGTTTTCTTTTTTTGTGAACTGCCATTTCATATCCTTCAGTCATTTTTCTCTTGCACTCCTTCTCTTAGTCTCATTGATCTGTTGGGAGTTCTTTCTAATCCTTGGTCAATTATATACATTGCAAATATCTCTTTCCAATTTGTGGTTTGTGCTTCAACTTTGTTTATGTGTTTTTTTAGAAACATAGGTTTTGATTTTTAAAATCATTTGATTTTTAACATCATTTCCATATTTTCCTTTATAATTTGTGCAGTTTGACAAATGTAAAAATGTTATTTATCATGAAGTCTTAAAACCATCTCCCTATATCTCCTTCTATTTTCCTCCTGTCTCCATCTCTGTATTTGCAGTTCTGGGCATGTATACTTTCTCCTCTGTTTCATTGATAATATGAGTCAATCCCTGCATCACAACCACAAGGGCTGACTTAGCCTCTTTCATAATAAACCATTTACCTAGAGGGGAAAACTGTTTCAGGTAGACTGGGCCCTTTGCTTTTCCATATAAAGTTAGAATGAACTTGAAATATTTTAAGAAGTACTTTGACAGGATTTTGGTTGGACTTTCTGTTACTTCATAAGGTAGCCCAGGAAGAAAAGGACATATTTATAATATTGAGCCTTTATATCTGTAGATAGGTATAAGTCTCCATTTACCTAGTTCTTTTTGAATGTTCCTAATCAAGATTGATATTTTCTCAATAATATTTTGCACTTCTTTTGTTAAATTTATTCCTAGACATCTTGGATGTTGTTTGATTTTTGGAATGTAACCTCAAATTTGGTGACAGCTCATCTTATGGAAATCCATAGATGGCATTGAGGGAAAGAGTATTTTCATAGAGAGAATATAAGTTTGTTTCTACCAGTTTTCTTTGGATGCTATTGATCAAGGTATACCTCATAGCAATTGTTTAACTTAGAATTTCCCTAGACCAGACAGTTGCTGTAACTTCAAACCCCAAATCTAAGTGATACAATACTCAATATCACAGATGATCACATGCTACATTTGTATTTTTAAAAAATATTTTTATTGACAAATCTTCACAGACACACATTCCATACATGGTGTGTAATCAAGGGCTCAAAATATCATCACATGGTTGTGTATCCATCACCATGATCAATTTTTAGAATGCTTGCATCACTTCAGAAAAAGAAATAAAAATTAAAAAGAAAGCAACTCATACATGCCATACCCCTTACTCTTCTCTCTCATTGACCACTAGTATTTCCATCTACTCAATTTATTTTACCCTTTGCCCCTTTGTTTTTTTGTCCAGATTTTTACTCATCTGTCCATACCCTTGATAAAAAGAGCATCAGATACAGGGTTTTCACAATCAGTCACATTATAAAAGTTATACAATTGTCTTCAAGAATCAAGGTTGCTGGAACACAGCTCAAGAGTTTCAGGTACTTCCCTCCAGCCATTCCAATAGACCATAAACTAAAAAGCGATATCTATATAATGCATAAGAATAACTTCCAGGATAACCTCTTGACCGTTTGAAATCTCTCAGCCACTGGAACTTTATTTTGTTTATTTCTCTTCCCCATTATGGTCAAGAAGGCTTTCTCAATCCCTTGATGCTGAGTCCTGGTTTCTCCCAAGATTTCTGTCCCATGTTGTCAGGGAGATCTACACCCCTGGGAGTCATGTCCCATATAAGGGGGAGGGCAGTGAGTTTACCTGCCAAATTGGCTTAGAGAAAGAGGCCACATCTGAGCAACAAAAGAGGTTCTCTGGGGGTGATTCTTGGGCCTAATTTAAGTAGGCTTAGCTTATCCTTTGTAGGAATAATTTTCATAAGGGTGAACCTCAAGATCGCAGGCTCAGCCTATTGATTTGATTGTCTTCACTGCTTGTGAGAACAGCAGAAATTCTCCAAATGGGGAAGTTGAATATTTCCTCCTTTCTCCCAAGGGAACTTTCCAAATACTTCTCTATCTGCTGTCCAATTTACTCTGAGATATATCCGGGCATCACATTAACTTGGACAAACCACCAAAATCTCATGCCCCATTCAAGATTCCATGTACTTACGGCATTCAATTAAACTGACAATACAAGTTAAATTGGTAATGCACTACACAAAATATAAATTTTGCACCAAATAAATATCTCTCTGTTTGGTCTCATACAGAAGTTGAAGTTTTAAAATATGGATGATATTATCCTTTACCTGTATTCTAATTTATGTTAGTCCTATCAAGATCAGCTTCATTCAAATCTCTACACACAGTCTGATCATGTTTGAACTTTTTAAACAGTTCCTGCATGGGATAGGGCTAACTTTCATAGCTTCAGAGTTTTAACACTGAGTCTCAGGTGTCACATAAATACCCAAAGTTTCTGGGAATGACCTGGCTATGAACAAATGGTTCAGTATTTCAGAATTTAGTAATTAATGGTTTGTCATGGTCAGGTTCCTGTGTCAACTTGGCCAGGTGGTGGTGCCTGGGGGTTGTCTGGTTGGGCAAGCACTGGCCTGTCTGTTGCTATGAGGACATTTCATGGACTTAAATCATGATCAGGTTGGCTGCATCCACAGTTGATTGCATTTGTAATCAGCTAAGGGAATGTCTTCCACAATGAGTGAGCTTAATCTAATCATTGGAAGGCTTTTTAGGAGGATTCAGAAGAGAAAGTCTCTCTTCCTGCTTCAGCCAGCCAGCCTCCTGAGAGTTCATTGAAGATCTTCATTGGAGTTGCCAGCTTGTAGCTGCCCTACAGACCTTGGAGTTGACACTTCTACAGTTATGTGAGGTGCTTTTAAAAATTTTATATCTATGGATATCTCCTGCTGATTCTGTTTCTCTAGAGAACACTAGCAAATACACAGTTACAACTCCTGAATATATGTGACTGTTGTGAGAACTTACAATCTAGGACCATTTGTAATTGGCCCCAACCTGAAAACCCATTTCTCAGCTTCAGTTCACCAATTTTTTATATTATAATTAGTTATCTACACTATAGATAATATTTGTCTTTTTATTCTTGACATTTCATTCAACATACAGTGCTTCAGGTTCATTCACCTAGTTGCATGCCTCATAACTTCATTCCTTCTTGTGCTGTTCAGTAGTCCATTGTATGTATACACACAGTCTCCCCTTCCATTTCTCAGTTGTTGTACCCTTAGGTCATTTCCATTCACTGTGGATCAGAAACACTGCTGCCATAAACACCAGTGTAAAAATGTCCATTTTTGTCCCCATACTCAGTTCCTCCAGGTATATATTGAGCAATGGGGTTGCAGGATCACATAGCAACCTCATCACTAACCTCTGTGGAACCACCTCACTGCCCTCCAAGGATCTGCACCTCTCAGTTTCCCTACCAGCAATGAATAGGTACATTTCTTTCTCTGCATTTTCTCTAGCACTTATTTCCCTGTGTTCATTTTTAAAATGTTTTATTTGCACATCATATAACCCAACCTAAGTATATAGACCTGCCTTTGCCACCATAGTCTATATGACACATTTGTATTTTTTGTCTAGAGTCTTGATTGAAGCTGAAGAATGTTCTTTTTCTAGCAGGTGCTTTTTCATTCTTTCTTTGTTTCTTCTAAATTTCTGTGGATTTTTACTGAATGTATAGTCTTTAACTTTCCATTATTTATGCAGGAGTCCCTTTTACTTCTCCCTCCCTTGAATGGGTCTAAAGACTTGTTATTTTTAGTTTAAAACAAACTATCTTATTTTATGAGTTGGAAAATATCCTTAGGGAAATATTAGCTTCAGTGTTGACAAAGTATGTTTGTTTTAGGCACTCTTTGGTTTTGTTTCTCTTGGAACTTCCATTAGTTTCATACAAATTTAGCTCTACATGTAAAAGATTTCTGTTATATTTTCTCCAGTTTGTGTATAGTTTTTATATAAGAAGGGATATCTCCAGATGATCTAGTCTCTACACTTGAGACTCACTGAAGCCTTTAAAGTGTGAAGTGTAGGCATGTTATTCTTTTTTTCCCAAATGAAAAAACTACTATGGCTCAAAGACTTGCCCTAATTCTCAAGTAATTTAGGGCAATTCAAAGTAATTTATGAAACCTTGATATCTCCTGATGGCAGACCAATTGCCATTTCCATGATATCATTGATTCTTTAAACAAATCTCTGCATCCGCATTATTTACCATGGTGGCCATCAGGGCATAGGTCCTTAGTCAATACTCGCTGAATTTCATGTGTCTAGTTTGTGCACATTGTAGACCATGAATCATCATAGACATAGGACTATGTTTTAAGACAATGATGTACATTGTCTAGCAAAGTGCTGGGTGTACAATATTTGCCCAATAAATAATGGTCAAGTTGATCTAATTCCAAAGACCTGTTACTTCTAAATCCTAAACCAAAGCTAAAGGAGTTGAAGTAGTTTGCTTCAGTAAAAATTGAGAATGGACTAGAATATATTTTTCCCATCTCTAGAGTATGTTTAATTTTCACCCTCCCAAGACTATTGTGCAGACTAGAGATCACATATATGAATAAGCCAGTACAGCTTCACATATTAAGTTCCCCCCAAAAATGCTGTTTTCTATCCCACTGATAGTTTTAGTCTCCCTTTCACCATTACATACTCATATACTTATGATATATGTGGAAGAGATAGCCTGTAGGCAGAAGCTAGGAGATATATAAAAAACTAAGGGGCCTTCCAAAATGAAGTTCTAAATATACAAACCTCCCAGGGCAGAATTTCTGGAAGGAGAAAGCAGAGTCAGGAAAAGGCTGGAAGGGGCCAGTATTAAGGATTCCTGCAGTTACTCCTTGGTTAGCTGGTGTCTATTGTCCCCAGTGTTGCCTTGCCCAGCAGGTACCTGCAGGTAATGGGGATGCAAGCTGAAGGGAAGCCTGTCCTCTGTCCAGCAGGTACTACAGCACCCACAGGTGAGGATTCTCCACAGCCCTTTGATGATCAGGGAGAGGTGAGGGCTGAGAGAGGATTGTAAATCCCATAGGATGTGGATGTCACATCTGGGCTTGTAAAATAATGAGAAAGAAATCAAGGACAGTAGTAGTACATGGGAGGACATCAAGTGGAAAGTGAAAGCTAAGACAGAAAAAATGATGTGCAGAAGGACTGAAGCCAACACAGCTGGTGCTATTCCTTAGGGAGCAGTAGAGAGAGAGTGAGAGAGAAGATCAGAGAGCAGGGCATCAGAGAAGTCAGTTGTCACCAGGAAGGCAGCAGAGGTGCTGTACAGGCAAAGGGCTGGACATGGCCACCTTCAAAATCTCCCCGAGAAAAATACAAATAATGCTAATGGATTAGGTTGGTTTAGCTCAAAACAAACACCCTGGCCTAGCTCGTTTAAACCTCTGGGCAGTCTCTCGAAGCGGACAAGTTAGCGGAACCCGAGCTGAGGCATTGAGCTCTGAACTGTCATCCCCTTTTCCCCCAAAAGCAATAGGTAGGAATTGATCATATTGAGGCAGCCTTCCAAATAATAGGTGAGAATCAGGGAGCTGGGGAAGGGGCAGAAGGAGAGACATTTATTTTAAAAAATGCTAAATGGGAAAGGAGTTGTTATAGAATAGAGAAAAGAGTGAAGAAGATGCTGTGCTTAATTTCTTCTCTTATTACTAATTATGCATTGAACACATTGACACTTGCTTTTTTTTTTTTGCATGTGCAAGCTCCGGGAATCAAGCCCGATCTCTGGCAGACCAGGCCAGAATTCTGCCCCTGAGGACACATTTTAAGATAATTCTAGAAGGATACAGAATAAAATAAGCATGTCCATTCCTTATTTGCATTTTTATGATCAGATATCTTCAAAGTAACCTGCTTGGTGTGCATTTTAATCTTGCTCTCTCTCTCTCTCTCTCTCTCTCTCTCTCTCTCACACACACACACACACACACATACACACCTCCCTAATGATGTGCATGTGTATGTGTATTTTAACATTAATGGCATCATGAAGATATACCATTTCAACAACTTGCTTTCTCACTTAAAATATATATATACCTTATTAAATTTTCGAGGACAATGTTGCACTTTACCTGAGGCCTGAGCTCGTAGAAAACAGCAACAGGTTAAGAAATACCCCCACTTTTTTGCACTGCAAGGAAAAGATTACCGTGAAGGACCCCCCTTCCCCATAAAACTTCTATAAGACTCACTGATAACTGTGTTTGCCTACAATAAGGCCAGATTTCCTTTCTTTGTCTATAAATAATTAGCTGCATCATTTAGCCCCATTGACCAATCTGGATAAAATACTTGCTAACCCGACTTGACCAAACTTTATTCAGTCCCCTTCCCTCTCTCCAGGGGCACCTCCATCCACCCTTGAACAAGCTTTGGAATGAGGACCAAACCCTCTTCAGTAGCCCCTCCAGAGAAGTGACCAACCCCAGGGAAGACATTCCTTGATCACCTGTCCAACCTGCCTTCTGCTCACCCCTCCCCCACACCTGGATCTTTCTAGTCTTGTTTGCTCTTTCCTATGAAACAAGAGCCCTTTCTGCCACACCTCAGAGATGCTGGTAGATCTTATGATCACTGCATTGCTCCTGTTGCAGAGTCTGTTCCACCTATTGCAAGAGTTTCTAATGAATTCTCTCTTTACCTAAGTCTGAATTTATTTTTATTTGACACCACTCAGCCTTATAGAGCTACATAAAGCTGACTTATTTGACACATCAGCCTTATAGATCAACAAATCCATATTGATAGGATTTGCCATGGTTAATGTAACTATTTCCCTTTTGTTTCCATGTTTTTGCTATGGCAGATAATGCTAGGATGAATTTTTTTATTTGTATAAATGCTCTATGCACGTGGGTTGGTTCTTCTTTTACATTGCTTCCTAAAATGTAATCAAGGGATCAAAGAGTCTATACATTTTATACTTGATGACTGATAAATTGTTTTATCAAAAAATTTTATCAATGCATGCATGCTTCCACTAAAATGTATAGGCAGTATGCTTCTCCAATACTTGATATTATGATTTTTTATACTTGTTTCCTTATAAAAAATTCTTGTTTGAATTTGCATTTGAGAATCTTTCTATGTGTTTATGGCTATTTGTATTTCATGTTCAGTGAGTTGACAGTCCATATTCTTAGCCTGTTTTCTACTGGGATGTTTTCTGTTGTTGGTTTGTAGGAATGTTTTGCAAATTATGAACCTTACTCTTTTGCCTGTTTCTATTGAGAATGTTTTGCCCATTATGTCAGCTAGTCACTTAACTTTGGGTATTTTGTCATTTATCAAATGAAATTTATTGATCCTTTTCCATTATGGTTTCTAATTCTTGCATATTATTTAGCTTTCCCCTGCCAAAGATCATATAGACACTTTTATCAAGCTTATATCTTTAATCAAACTGAAATTCAGTTATATATTTATAAATTAATACGCATCTACATTTTTAGCAAATATCCCAATGTATTTATTAAATGGGTTTTCAATCCTCACTGATTTGAAATGCCACTTTTATCAGCTATTAATTTAATCTTATTGTTTAGAAATCCCCTCATGTATTCCTTGTTTCTAGACTACCTGCTCTGCTCCATTCTCTATTTATATTTTTGTACTAACATCATGCTGCTTTTATTTTTCTAACTTATTGCTCATCAAGTAGGGCCAACCCACATTCTCAGTCATGCCAGTGGTGTGTCTTTTGAGAATTGCACTGCCTATCTCCACACATTTTATTGTCCACATAATTTGTAGATCAGCTCATCAGTTCCCATAATAAAACCTACTGGAAATTCCTTGGTTCTTGGATGAAATGCATGGATTTCTCGGGAGGAATGGCATCCTTACAATGGTGAATTTTGGCCCTGGAGAGCAGAGATTTGACAGTGTTTCCTATGCACTGTCTCTTTCCCTCTAGGCTCACAGGGGTTGCTCTTTCTCAACATCCATCCCTTGCAATTGGGTGTGGCCAGTTTCAGACAATGGAAAGTAGGTAGAAATGATGTAAGCCACCTTCAGGCTTGGCCATAAAAACCACCTGCACCAACCCCACCTCTCTCTTTTCACCTGTCTGCCAGCTACATGCAGAGACTTCACAGGTAAAATCTGAGGTCATGAGGAAGCTAGAGCCACGAGATAGAATGCGCTTGGTTTTCTGAATGGTGGTAAGAAGCTTCATATCCCAGAGGCCCAGTGTGGAACTATTACCTGTGCAAGAGATAAACTCAGGTTTTGCTAAGTCACTGAGATTTTTTTGGATTGTTGGCTATAGAATTGGTCCACTCTGACCAGTGATGTCTTTTTCTACATCTATTCAGGCTAACCTTTACTTTTTCAGTAGGCTAGGATTGCTGTGAATTTTTTTGTATTATTATTTGTGGGTTTTTTTCTATTAATTTTTCTATTTAATAGAAAATTAGGTTGAGGATGAGAGTGAGGAGGGAGGAGAGCAAGTGGTTGTTTCTGGTTAGAAAAGCTATTGATTTTCATAGGTTTATATACTCAGTCCCAGGTTGCTGAACTCTCCTAACCAGTTGTACTGTTATCAGTTGATTCTTCTGTCTTTTTATAAGGAAGTCTATTCTCATATATACATAATGCCATGTTTCTCAATGTATGTTTTTCATTTGTAATTGGTCAGAAACTTCAGCACAATATTAAACAGTAATATATAGTCAGCATGCTGGTTGAGCTTATTTTAAGAAAATGTCACTAATGATTCAATATTAAGGATGAGGTTTGCTTCAGTTTTCTTGTAACTACATTTCATCAAGATGAGAGCATTTCATTATTATTTTTGTTTTCTATGTGGTTTTTATCAGGAGTGGGTACTGCTTTTTACCAAATGCTTCTTCAGCATCTAGTGACAGAATTAATTTCTTTTATTCTCTTAACATAATAAAGCCCAAAGAAGGATTTATATAATCATATCCCGCATATTCCTACAATTAACCCTGTGTGGTTTGATGTTGTTCTTTTAACCTGTGTTGATCTTGATATTTGTTTGTCTGTTTAAGGTGGACTTGACTATAGATTTCTTATGCTTGCTTCCCTGATTGTGATGTCATAATTATAGTTATTTTAATAAGTAGCTATGCATTTTTTCTGTTCTTTGAAGGACTACAAAACTTGTGAGTTATTAAATGAGCTTGAGCATTTGCTGATATAATTGTATATTTCTTCGCTTTTAGCTAATGTTGTAAGATGCAATTATAGATTTAATCTCTTAAATATTGATTTGTATCAGAGTTACAGAACACACAGTTGTGAAAAGTAATGTAATTCTACATCTTTTTTATTTTACAGACAAAGCTGTCCCTTGCACTAATATTCTGTCTCCTCCTCAGAGGCAATAATTTCATCTATTTTAGTGGTTTCTTTTGAGAGTTCATATTTCTGAATAAAATGCTCTAACTGCAACTTTCAATTCTTCATCATTAGACATTAACTACTGTCTTCCTACAGAAGGAGTTGGGGATTTGGTTTTCTTATGGTCACCCTAAAATTTATGTACAACTTTCACTCCCACCTAATTCTTTATACATGCACATGATAATCTTAGGATAGGTTAATATTCTGTATATGTATTATTTTGACTACTAAACATTATTTGCATTTGAACCATGTACAATTTCATTTACTTTCTAATAGTACTTTAAAGTTTTTTCCTGAAGTTAGCAACGATCTATTTTTTCATGTTTAAAATAATTCATGCCAACTTCATCTGATTTGTATTTCTTTTTCCAAATATTTCAGTTCCTTGAGGATTTCTCTAGGAAATTTGATATTCATATACAAATGCATACATGACAAAATGACCACTTAATGAATTATCATAAATTAAATACACCCATATCCCAGGCCCAGAAATGGAAGTTTATCAGTATCCCAGAGCATCCCTTCAGGTCCCCTCCCCTGCCGCCTCCTCCTCCTCCAACATAACCACTACCTTAGCTTCTCACACCACTGATGGCTTGTGCCTGCTTTTAACACACACACATACACACACATATCCTAAATCCTTTCACTCAACATAATGTTTCTAAGTGTTATTCATATTCTTCCAGGTAACTTCAGTCTATTTTATATTGCTTTAATATGAGATTTAAGTTTTCCATAAGGTACTAATTCATTTTGTTGGTGGGCATTTGGGATATTCTTTTCTAGTTGTTGATTCCTCCAATGATGTTGCTGTGAATATTTCATACATGCTTATTGGTGATTGTATGTGTACCCTTTTCTCTAGGAGGGCACAGTATTTCTACTCTCACATTACAGTAACAACATTCCAGGTTCTCCACAGTCTCACTACACTTGGCATTGTCTAGCTGTTTAGGTTTAGGTATTTAGTGGTTTTTAGTTATATTTCCATGATGGCTTACTAATTGAGCATCTTTTCTCATGTTTATTGGTCTTCTGGAAATCCTCTTTTGTAATGTATTTGTTCAGAGTCTTTTCCCTCATTTCTATTGGGTTGTCTTTATTATTATTGATTTGTAGGAATTTTTTTTATTTGTTCTGGTTGTCACTCCTTGGTCAGGAGTAGGTATTGTGAATATCTTCTTATATTCTGAAGGACATATATTTTTACTGTATTGACCTAATATTTCTGGACATAAGTTCTTAATTTGATCAGGATCTAATTTCTTGAGCTGCCTTTGTTTTTTGTTGCTGATCTTCTCATCTATGAAATTTCTGTCTACACCCTGGTCTGAATAGCAGACAGCAGATATCTTCTTTCCATTCTGTGGCTTGCCTTTTCAGTCTCTTGAAAAGGAGACTTTCTAATATTTTGAAGTTCTGTAAAAAGTCAATTTTTACTATTATGGTTAGTACATTTGCCCAGAGAGGCTGGCTCCATTGTGCTTGGGCCCACCCCCTTCCGATACCACCACGATGGAAATTTTAGGACCAGAGGCATTCCTGAGAGGAGCAGTGGGCCCACGATTCCCACTGCTAGAAAGGTTAAATGTGAAACATGGGCCTGGGGCCTAGCCTCTGGTGAGCAGTACCAAGTGGCAGTTGAAGCTGAATTTGACACAGAAAACCTCACAGAAGAAATGTGAGTCACGGATGTGGAGAACCAGGAGTTGGGCAGACTTGGGTTTGATGCTTATCTCTATTCCTTAATAGCTATGTGTCACCTAAGGCAAGTCAGTGTTCTCAATCCAGAGGTGCATATATATATATATATATAAACAGTATAATCTAGAAGATGTGTATTCATAAATACATGTATAGATAAATAATAAATGTGTAGGTGATACATACGTGATAGATAGATAGATAGACAGACAGACAGACAGGCAGATGGGTTTATTTTAAGGATTTGGCTTGCACAATTATGGAGGCTGGTAAATCTAAAATCCATAGGCAGGTCAGCAGGCCAAAAACTCCAAGGGGATTTGATGCTGAAGTCTTGAAGAATAATTTCTTCCTCTCTCTGGGACCCTCAGTTCTTTGCTCTGAAGACCTCTACTGAGAGGATAGGCTCACTCCTATCCTGCAGGGAACTTCATTTACTTATAGTCCACTGATCGCAGATGCTGAGCCCATCTACAGAACATATCACAGTCACACAGAGGCCCGTGTCTGACCAAACAGCTGGACCCTGTAATGTGGCCAGGCGAGGCCCAGCAATTGCTGGGGCAAGGCCATGTGCTGCACCATGTCAGGCAATCAGCCAGCCTGCAGACCACTGTGGTGGGGAATGAGGCTGGCTCCTGCAATGGCTTCTGGGCTGATGACAATCTATTGGGGGACATGCATCCCTGATGGCCGGTCAGTAGGGGATTCTGGAAATTTCCACACTCCCATGCATCACATAGCTGATGCTTCAACCAACCCTTGAGTCCTCTCAGTATCAGAGAAGCTGCCTCTTGGCTAATTTTCCCTCTGCCTCTCCTCTGTCCCCATGTCTTGTCTTCACACCAAGCTTCTTGCTTTGATCTTGGCTGTCTTGACCCCTGTAATTCTGGTCTGGAGAGGGCTGCAGTGCACCCCCAATGAGAAGGCTGACTACCTTCACCTGAAGATGTATTGCCCACTAAGGAAGCAAATGGATTACCACCAAACTGTAAAGAAAGATACAAAAACCGTAAGACTAAGATTTTAAATAACACAAAAGTAACATTTTTTAAAACTGAAAAATCACATTCCCCATATAAAAAAGTACCTCTCAATCATGTACACATCTATGTTAAAAGAGAAACTGCTCCTTAGCCTAAACCTTAAAGCCAGTGTCTCACCTGCTCTTGTGCAGCACTCAGCATTAGTTTTTGATTTCAGAAAAGAAAAAAAGCATGGAAATATCCACAAATTACTTTAGCTATTAACTGTCATGGCTAATTTTACAAGTTTTCTAATGTCATGAATTAGCAAAGTCTTCAATATTTAAGTCAGAAGCTTATTTTCAATAATTCCTGTTGGATTTCATCTCAAAAAGTAGGCCAACATTCAAATAACATCAAGGAGATAGAAATAGGGTGAGATATTGGGTAACTGGAGTTGAAGGGATACAGATTGTGCAACAGGACTGACTGTAAAAACTCAGAAATGGACAGCACAATACTGCCTAACTGTAATACAATTATGTTAGAACACTGAATGAAGCTGAATGTGAGAATGGCAGAGGGAAGACGGCCGGGGACAAAAATAAAAACAGAAAGAAAGATAGATGATAAAAACTGAGATGGTATAATCTAGGAATGCCTAGAGTATATAATAATAGTGACTAAATGTACAAATTTAAAAATGTTTTTGCATGATGAAGAACAAAGGAATGTCATTACTGCAGGGTGTTGAAAATAGATGGTAATTAATATTTTAAAATTTTAACTTATGTGTGAGACTAAAGCAAAAAATGTTTATTTGGTACAAAATTTGTATTTTGACTTGTGCAGTTCCTAATATAACTGATGTGGACAGCTTAATTGAACACCATAAGTACATGAAACCTTGAGTAGTGCATAAGATTTTGTAGGTCTGTCCAGAATGATGCCCCAATAAATCCCAGAGTGATTTTAACAGTGAGTAAAAAAGTATTTGCAAAGTCCCCTTGGGGGAATGGTGAGAGTGGGGGGAAAATTCAACTTCCCCAAGGGGAGAATTCTTGATATTCTTGCAAGCAGTAGGGACAATGAAAGCATCAGGCTGAGTCCCCAGTCCTGAGGATTGTTCATATGAAACTTAATCCCACAAAGGACAGGTCAAGACTACTTAAAACTGGAATCACCCCCAAGAGAACCTCTTTTGTTACTCACATGTGGCCTCTCTATCCAGCCAAACTCACTACCCTCCCCCTGTCTATGTGGGGCATGACTCCCAGGGGAGTGGACCTTCCTGACAATGTGGGACAGAAATCCTAGAATAAGCTGGGACTCAGCATCAAGGGATTGAGAAAAATCTTCTCAACCAAAAGGGGGGAAGAGAAAAATGAGACCAAATAAAGTATCAACGGCTGAGAGATTCCAGAGTTGAGAGGTTATCCTGGAGGTTATTTTTACACATTAAATAGGTATCACCTTGCTAGTCAAGATGTAATGCAGAAGCTGGAGGGAACTGCCTGAAAATGTAGAGCTGTGTTCCAGTAGCCATATTTGTTGAAGATCATTGTATAATGATATAGCTTTCACAATGTGACTGTGTGATTGTGAAAACCCTGAGGCTGATGAGCCTTTTATCTACCTTATCAACAGATGAGTAAAACATACAGCATTAAAAATAAATAATAGGGGGAACAAATGTTAAAAAGAAAAGAAGGAATATTTTCTTAAAAATGAATGCCCATCTCCTGAATTAGATTCACGCTTTATTTCTTAAATCTGCAAAATAAACCGTCTGCAAAGATGGTAAAATATACCAGAAATGTGTAAATTCAAATAGTTCTAATAAGTCCTTTGTTGAATTTTCCTGAAGAAATAATAGGATTTCTCTATGTAGCATTGCCATCTGTATAGGGTAAGCTCTTTAATCATAGAAAATTAAACATTAAGAAATTATATATGATTTTTTAGCCAAA
Organism: Tamandua tetradactyla; assembly: GCF_023851605.1. NCBI lineage: Eukaryota > Metazoa > Chordata > Mammalia > Pilosa > Myrmecophagidae > Tamandua > Tamandua tetradactyla. The sequence continues at coordinate 77,532,526 of NC_135329.1, read as the reverse complement.
TAAACTGAAAGAACTTTCCACATACTTGTCACATTATATCTGGATTATTTAGCATAAGACTAATTTCTGGATTTCTCTGTATCAACTGCTGCATTTGTGGATTGGCCATAATTAACTGCCTCATCAGGATTTGACAGCATGCTCTGGACAAAGGGATTTTCCATGACCTGAACCATCATTTCAGGGTTGGACATAAGCTGCCACTGCATCTGGCTTTGTAGTTCAGAGAAGTTAGATGTATTCAAACCCAAGCTACTCAGACCTGCAAGCCTTCCAAGGCCACCTAAGAGGATAAGGGGGAGAAAAGACAAACAAATGAAAGTTATACTGATAGCAAGTGTTCTAAAATATGAGATACAAAAATATTAATTAAATCTACTTCATTACAGAAAACAGTTTTAGAAGAGGAATAAAATTACCACTACTTTCATAAACATCTGTTTAATTGCTACAACTAAAATTAGGTAAAAATTCATTCACTTTGATACTTTAAATAATGAAATGAAATAAATTTTCATGTACCAGGTAAGGAAAGAAAGAAAAATGAAACATATACACCTAGACTACATTTCAAATAAATCTTTTTCTACATGACTGCTTTATGTTTAGTAAGTAGAATTCACCTATAAACTCTGGTTAGAACCGAGTTGCTGCAAATCAAGGAAGAAGAAAGCAGCCAGGACTTACACTGGAAATGTATCTTTCTTTGGAGGAATTAAATCACAGAGAAATCAAATAGACACAAAAGGATAATTTAAGGGTTTATCACAAAAATGTTTATTTATTTTGTAAAATTACCTAACCAACCATATGTCTTCATCTCCTACTTACTGAGCACTTTCTACATATGCCAACAGCTGTGCTACATGCTACCATGTTAGGAATAAGATGGCAAGAAATATAATGGGAAAGACAGATAAGGGGATAAAGAAAAGCACATGCCTACATGGGTGTAAAAAAGTGCTTCAATAGATATAGTCACAGGGTAAATTTTGGTAGTATAGTGCCCAAGTGGAAGGCAAAAAGACATGATGAAACTTCCCAATGCATTTGGAGAATGAGTAAGTTGACACACAAAAATGGGAGGGCTGGGAAGGGGATTTAACACCAGGCACAATAAGCATCACAAAAAGCAAAAAAAATAAATGTACTAATGCATTCTTGCAACCACAAAACATTCAATATGACTGTTACAACAGTTAGCACCACTCATCCAAGATTCCATGTGAAGCCTTATATTTCCCACCTTTTGCAGCTAGTCAGAGCCAAAGGACAGGTCCCACACGTGAGAAAAGATACATGTCACTTTGGCCAAAGTACAGAAGGCCCACAGCTTGAGACCTTCAGCTCTCTCTTTTGCCATATTCTAAATGGTGTAGCTACAAGATGGTGGCAGTCCATTGGCTTGAGATCCTAAGGGACTGTGAGGATGGGGGCCTTACTGAGCAGTGTAAACATGTAATATGAAAGAAAGCTTTATAGAATGAAGTTAAGCTTTGCTGTAACAGGCCACTGAGTTTGGGGGTTATCTATTACTATAGAATATGCTGTCCTGACTAATGTAAACTGAGATGCAGTAAGAAATAAAGATGGGGGAAAAAAAAAGAAAAAGAAAGAGGAAATGGTAGCAAGGGCTAAATCAAAAAAACCTTGAAAGATCCAAATAAAAACATTGAGGGTCTGTGTGTTGGTTTGAATCTGTGGTGGACCCCAGAAAAGCCATGTCCTCTAATCCTCATTCAATATTGCTGGGTGGGAGCATTTTGATTGTTCCCATGAAGCTGGGACCCACCCAATTGTGGGTGGTAACTTTTGATTAGATGAGTTCCATGGAGGTGCGTCTCCACCCATTGAAGGTGGAGTTGCTTGCTGGAATCCTTTAAAAAAGGAAACATTTTGGAGTGAGTCCTTTTTGGAGAGCCACGAGAAAGCCAACAGATGCTGCCATGTTCGCCATGTGCCCTTCCAGCTGAGAGAGAAACACTGAACTTCTTCGGCCTTCTTGAACCAAGGTAACCTTTCTCTGCATGCCTTAAATTGGACATTTCTATAGACTTGTTTTAATTGGAACATTTTCTCGGCCTTAGAAGTGCAAACTAGCAACTTATTAAATCCCCCTTTTTAAAAGCTGTTCCATTTATGGTATATTGCATTCCAGCAGCTAGCAAACTAGAATAGCCTATATCAAGGGAGCAGTATTAAAGAATAATTATATGAGGAAAATTACATAAAAGAAGAACTTCTCATGCAAGAGAACTGGTAGGTAAGAGGTAGTAGTTTTGAGAAAAAAGATAATGGGTAGTTTTCTGTTTTTGTTTGTTTTCTAGGGAGGCATATACAGGTTAAAGTACTAAAAAGAACATCAAATTGTATCTAAGAGAGTTGAATACAAGGCAGGGGGTTTAGAAGTGGTGCACAGATTTGAAAGTCATCAGGACACAGGAACATTTGAGATGTTCCTCAGGGAGAATACAGAGTGGAGAATACAGAGTGGAGAAAAGAAAGAATACAAAACTAACCTCTGAGGAACAATACCAGCATAAGGAACAGGAAGAAATGAAATCCATTAGGTGACAGGGAAAAAATGGTCAGGAAATTAACCAGGGAAAATCCACATCATGGGTGTTAAAGAAAATTTCAAACACAGAATTGGTAAGCATTAAGAGAGCTTGATTTAAAGTATGAAAAATATCCATTAAATTTGCCAGAGTTCAACAGTGACCTTAGCATTTTCAATGAAATTTATAGTGATGGGGGCAAAAACAGAAAGTATAGTTTCATTCCTCCCCCACTCTCCACCTTAGTGAAAGGGAAATGTATAAAGAAAACATTTTTTCTAAAGACGGCTGACATGGGAAGGAAAAGAAAAGGTGACATTGAGATTCTGTGGCTTTTACACAAGGGAGAAGAGTTGGCAAAAAGAGAAGCTGAACATATAGCATGAATGGAATAATTGAGGGAGGAAAGCCATTAACATGGGAAGGGACAGGAATGAAATTTAAAATGAGATTAGGGATGGGGCAAATGAGACCATATCTTCTGGATTTGAGAAACCAGGGAGTTGTATGGTCTCAGACATATTAACTAAAGCCACTACAGGCTTCAATTTCTTTGCCTAAAAAGGGAGGGGAGGGAAATGATTTACTTCTATGATAACACCCACGGGACTGATCACCTAATAATTTCATCCTAATCTCTGGATTGTTCGTGTTAATAATTTTGCCATCTATAACTCAGATGCCTCAACCAAAAGAAGACTACTGAGACTCTAAGATCTTTTTAGAAAAAAGGAGCAGCAAACAACAAAAAAAGGCAAATGCAAACCCATGTCATGTCCTTCCAACATATATTTGGCACAGTAGGACTAAATTACCATAAAGTTCTTTCTGGAAGGGATAAAATATGTGATTCTTGATATGTGAAAATTATACATATTTAAAAAATGCAATTTCAAGGAGCATACTACTCATGCAACTTAAGAACTGAAAGAAACATTAAGCCATTTATCTATCCAGTTCAGTTTTTCTTAGCTTCAGCGTATTTTTTAACCCAACAAAATCTTCCACAGAACTTCAGTATATAAAATTGATATAGGAAAAGTGACTTTGGCTAATGCAGAAAAAGATCCTTCCTTAATCACTTGGCTTGATCCCAAAGCCCCAGCTCTTTTACAGCTGTTCAGGACAGTTATTAAATCACTGATACAGTCTGATCCTTTTTCTTTTTACATATACGAGAAGAATATATTCAGAGAGTGAGTAACTATTCAGTAATAGCTACTCTTCCTTAGATTCAATTATCGAGTTCAGATCAGGGATATGTATAATACCAACCTTTCATTAAAAAAAAAGTCACTTATTTAAGTAAATGTAACCTAACCCAGCACATCTGGATCCTCAACCATTTCCTTAACACCTACAATTAGAGGAGTAAACTACAGAAGTAAGTAATTATAAGTTCTGTGGTTGTGTGCATCTTTGTTTTTTTCTTTTATATTAAAGTGACATTTTATTCTTGTCATTTATCATCAAAACTACCTTGGGTGTGGGGAATTTTTTCATCCTCATAAAAATCACTAAGACACTTACCTAAACCGAAAGGGTTACTAGGGGCAGAACCAGATGTGGAGCTACTATTAGGAGCAGATGATGTGGTAACATTGCTTCCAGTGGTGTTTGTTTCCTGAGCTGAATGAAACTGAGGCCTAGGAAAAATGAAATGAAGTCACAGCATAAACAGTGGAGCTAATTATTTTAAAAAGAATCTCTGAAGTTCCCACACCCAGAAATAAAGTGTAAGATTTCAGACCAACTCAAATTACCAGTAAGTAAATATCCTGTGATAACTTAGCATTAGGAATATAAATACAAAGAAACATAGCAAAACATAAACCTAAAAAACCTAAAAAAAAATCGAAAATACATGATTACTCCTATTCCTTTAGTATAATGAACATAAATATTTCATTACTGTTAATCATACTGATTATGTAAAAGGAGCTGGCTCACCTCAAAGAGAATCAATGATCCAGTCATACCCACAAAGCTTGGTGTGGTAATTTGAAACTATGTTCCCCAGAAAAGCATGTTTTTAAAATTAATCCATTTCTGTGGGTGTGAATCCACTGTAAGTAGGATCTTGTGATGAGGCTACTTCAGTTAAGGTGGGACCCACTTCATTCAGAATAGGTCTTAATCCTCTTACTGGAATCCTTTATAAGAAAATGAAATTCAGAGAGGGAGAAAAAGCCACTAAAACAAGAAGCTGAGATCTATGAAACCCAGAGGAGAAGCGAGAGAGCAGGAGGTGCCATCATATGCCTTGCCATGTTGCAGGAGTCAAGAATCATCAGCAATCAATCTTCGAGAAGAAAGCAATGCTCTGATGCTGCTGCCTTGGATCTGAACAGTTTCAAGGCCTCAAAACAGTAAGCTTGTAAGCTAATAAATTTCCATTGTTAAAGACCACCCATTTTATGGCATGTGTTTTCAGCATGCCTAACAAACCAAAGCACTTAACTATATAAGCTTTTAGTCTATCCTCCTCTTCTAGGAGGGGTAGGGGACAATTTTATTAAGACCTTTGGAACTGTTAAAAACAAAAAACCCACCAACAGAAAGCTGAAAAATCAATATAAGCAGTAACTGTTTATTACTTAATACCATCTTTAATAACAAAATAGATTAGAAAATATTTTCATCTTATCTCAGTTAAGAGTTCTAAATCTCACTGGTTCTTTCACTGATCCTAAAATGTACCTTTTTTTCACTTTAACATCTGTGAAAGCAGATGTCTCACAATTACACACAATCACTTGAGATGTCTGCACAAAGGTGATCTATCTTAGCTTTTTGACTGAGTGCCCGAGGCACTGTTGTACATACTTGTTGAGCTTAATTACCACATAAAGTGTCTCCAATAAAAGAACATTACATTGTAAAAAGAAAACCAAAGCAACAAGAACAAGGGGGAATAAATTGCATTTCAGTGAAGGAAAGATTTGCTGTTAGGGAAATACCAGCATAAAAACTTGCAGAATAGGAGTCTATGGTGTGGGGGGTCAGGAGCAATAAATCAGGCAATAAATCAGGCCCTAGCAAGAAGAAGGTATCCGGAGTCACAAGATCCAGGGTAGGAAGTTTCCAGGAGTTAAAAATTGAACAATAATCATTGTTAAGAAACAAAAAGAATGGGATGTATTGTGCAAGAGCAAATGGCATTTCTCTGCTTCTGTAGATAAAATTGCTTACAGCTGCAAACCAAGATGTGGCTCAAAAAGATAATGTCCTTTTTCCTGCTTCTGTGGATACGCTTGTGGTTTTTACCTTTATAAGCCCCCATTGAGAACTCCTCGGGATTGCTCTCTGATTCCTCTTTCTTGAGTTTCTGAGGCAGTCACCCATCGCTGGCTAATAAAGACTCCTAATTGGCTTGCAAATTGCTTTGACTTGTGTGGTCTCTCTTCTGGTGCGCCCCACAACATATGGCATGGAAGAAAATCCTGGACAAAATAGTGTAACACTCTTAAAAAATGCTTCATCACCAATAGCTTTGATAGTATAGAGTTTGATATAGGAAAATACACTCAATGATTGAGTAAAAAACAGATTTAGAACAATCACTATGAATGTAAAGTTGTTTTAGGAAGGATTCACCCAATTTAATTCACTTGTATTTTCTTTTCTTTTCCACATATACAGAAAGATAAAATAAAAATCCATATCCTGAAGTCTAAAAGATCCATAAGTATAATACAAAATTTTTATGTCTTAAGAAAACATGACACTTTAACTGGCAGTATTCTTCCATAGTAATAGCTAAAATAAAGGTGCCTCTTAAAAACTGATGGTGCCAGGTAGTGGCTGTGCCCATCAAGATGGCAAAGCAAAAAGCTTCAAGTCTCCATCACCCCATTAGAAATTTGAACTAGCAAGAAGAACTGGCAGAAACATCTTTCTCAAAGCTCCAGAAAACAGTTAAAGGACTGCAGTAATAGGGCAAGCACTAAATCAAGAAAGAGATTACTTAAAACTAGTAAAATCACCGGATGTCCTGGCTGGACCCTCACTCACCCCTCACCAACTTAGTGCAGAGATGAGCCATGCTTCCAGAGCATTTCCCTTGGTCCTGGTTCTGGAGGGAGCAGAGTAACTCTTGTGCACATGCTGGGAGTGTATGTGTCTGGCCCAATCTGTCTGCTGGGTGCCTGAGGGACTCACCATCCCAGAATTTACCCTGTCTTTAGAAGAGGAGCCTCAGAGAAATCACCTACAGAACAGAGTGGGGCAGTAATCCAGTAGCTGCCTGACACAAAAGATTGATTGCTTTAGGTCATAACAGTGTAGTGCCCAGCACCTGTTTCCTAGGGAAGAAGGGACATTTATATTTGTGTAAATAAGGACAGCAGAATTTCTAGGGCCACATGTATATGCATAAGACAAAACACATGCAAAGAAAGGATTAGGAGGCCTCTAACCTTCAGCCTGGAGGTATTTTCTAGATTAGCTGGAGGGTAAGCCCTGAAAGGATGCACTCACACAGGTCAGTCTGCAAAGACTGGGAAAGCTGTTTCCTCTTTCTCTTTCTTTTTCTGCTAGCTCCTAGCATTGAAGGAAAGCTCTGTGATAACACTAGCTGGATACAAGCTTAAGGAACAGATGGTTTAGAGTCTAAATTTCAGGGATAACACATTAACATAACAAAATGTCCAGGTTTCAACAAAAGATTACAGAGCATACAAAGAAATAAGAAGTCATGATCCTGGCAATGAAAAAGATAAAAAGCATCAGAAACCATCAATAAGGAGGATCAGACCTGGAACATTCCAGACAAAATACTTGGCCTGGGAATTGAAACCTGGTCTCCTGTAAGGTAGGCAAGAATTCTACCAAATGGTCCTAAATATGCTCAAAAAGCCAAAGGAAAACATGAACAAAGAAAATATCAATAGAGAGATAGAAATTATAAAAAGGAACCAAATAGAGCTGAAGATGAAAGTAACAGAAATTTAAAATTTCCTAAAGGAGTTCAACAGCATATTGGAGCTAGCAGAGGGGAGAATCCATGAAAATCTGAAAATAAGACAACAAAAATCATCCCATCTGAGGAACAGAAGGAATTAATGAAAGTGAACAGAGTCTGAGAAACCTGAGACATATCAGCAAATATATCAATGTATGCAGTGTGGGAATCTCAGAGAGAGAAGGAAGAGAAAGGAGTAGCAAGAATACTCAAAGAAACAATGACTGGACAGACACATTCAAGATGCTAAACAAACTCCAAACAGGAGAAACCCAGAGACCAACACCATGCCAGGTAATAACCAAACTGTTGAATGCCAAAGATGAAGAGAATTCTGGAAAAGGCAAGAGATAAGCAATCTATCATATACAAGGCAGTCTCAATAAGATTAAATGTTAATCTCTCATCAGAAACCAGAGAGACAAGAAGGCAGTGGGAAGACATATTTAAAGTGCTATGTCTGGCAAAACTGTCTTTCAAAAATACAAAAGAGATTAAGCCATTCCCAGATTAAAAAAAAAAAAAAAACTGAGGGACTTCATCACCATTAGACAGGCCCTCAAAGAAATGCTAAAGGGAGTTCTGCAGGTTGAAAGGAAAGGCCACTAGCCAAATTACTGAAACCACACAAAGAAACAATGCTCTCTGGTAAAGATAATGATAAGGGTAAATCTAAATAACAGTACTACTGTATTTACCAGTACTATTGTATTTTTTATTTGTAGCAACACTTTAATTTCCTACAGGATCTAAAAGGCAAATGCACAAAATGTAATGATACATCAGTGGTTTGGACTCAATGTATAAACATTTAATCTGTGACAAGACCTACATAAAGGTGGGTGGGGAGGGTACAGGAACATAGTTTGGGTCTATTACTGAATTTAAGTTGATATCAAATCAAACTAGATTGTTATAGATTTAGGATCTCAATGATGACCACAAAGAGAATATCAGATCTCAACAACCAGTTACAAGTATAGAAATTCAGTCATCAAAAATCTTCCTACCAAAAAAAAAGCTCAGAACCTGATGGCTTCACAGGAGAATTTTACTGAACTTTTCAAAAAGAACTGACACTAATCCTGCTCAAACACTTCCAAAAAAATTGAAGAAAAAGGAATGCTACCTAACTCATTTTATGAACTAACATCACTCTAATACCAAAATCAGATAAAGACAATATAAGAAGACTACAGCCCAATCTCCCTAATGAACATAGATGTGAAAATTCTTAACAAACATACTAACACATCATGTCCAATGCCACATTAAAAGAATTATATATCATGATCAAGTGGGATTCATACTGTATAGGAATGTAACGGTGGTTCAACATAAGAAAATAAATCAACATAATACAGCATATTAACAAATAGAAAAGGGAAAAAAAATCACATGCTCATATCAACTGATGCTGGAAAAACATTCAACAAAATCCAGTATCCTTTCCTGATAAAAACATTTCAAAAGTTAGGCATTGAAAGAAACTTTCTCAATATCATAAAAGGCATTTATGAAAAAACCATATCCAGTATCATACTTAATGGTGAGAAATTGAAAACATTCCCCTTGAGATCGGTCATGAGACAAGGATGCCCACTGTCACCACTATTATTCAACACTGTATTAGAAGTATGAGCTGGAGCAATGAGACAGGAGAAAGAAATAAAAGGCATCCAAATAGGAAGGGAAGAAGTAAAACTTTCATTATTTTCAGATGATATGATCCTATACTTCGAAAACTGCAGAAAAGCTATAGTAAAATTACTTGAGCTAATAAAACAAATTCAGCAAAGTGGCAGGATACAAGATTAATGTACAAAAATCAGTAATGTTTCTATACAAAAGCAATGACTTATCTGAGGTAATAACTAAGGAAAAAATTCCATTCAGAATAGCAACCAGAAGAATTAGGTATCTAGGAATAAATCTAACCAGGGGTGTCAAGGACTTATACACAGAAAATTATAAAAAATTGTTAAAAGAAATAAAAAATGACCTAAATAGATGGAAAGATATTCCATGCTTGTGGATAGGAAGGTTAAATATCATCAAGATGCCAATCCTACCCAAACAGATCTACAGATTCAATACAATACCACTAAAAATCCTACTTTGAGGACTTGGAAAAACTGGCTGTCAAGTTTATATGGAAGGAAAAGAGATCTCGAATAGCTAAAGATACCCTAAAAAAGAAGAACAAATTGGGAGGTCTACTACTTCCTGACTTCAAAGCTTACTATAAAGCCACAGTGATCAAAACAGCATGGTACTAGCACAGAGACAGAAGGGCTGGTCAGCGGAACAGAATCGAGCGTGCAGAGATTGACCACGAAATTTATGGACATCTGATCTTCAATAAGACCCCCTAATCCACTGAATTGGGACAGAATAGTCTTTTCAGTAAATGGGCCTGGGAGAACTGGATTTCAATAGCCGAAAGAATGAAAGAGGACCCCTACCTTATACCTTATACAAAAATTAATTCAAAAAGGATCAAAGACCTAAATGTAAGAGCCAGTGCCATAAAATGTTTAGAAATATATGTAGAGAAATATCTTCAAGATCTAGTAATAGGAGGTAGCTTCTTAAACTTTACACCTAAAGCACAAGTTGTGAAAGAAAAAACTGACAAATGGGAACTCCTTAAGATCAAGAGTTCCTGTGCCTCAAAGGACTTTGCTAAAAAGGTGATGAGCCAGCCAAACTCAAAGGGAGAAAATATTTGGAAACCACACATCAGAAAAAGGCCTGATATCTTGTGTACATAAAGAAATTATACAGCTCACCAAAAGAACAAACAACCCAATTTTAAAATGGGCAGAGGAAATGAATAGGTACTTTTCTGAAGAGCAAATACAGATAGCTAAAAAGCCCATGAAAAACTGCTCATCATCATTGCTACAAAGGAAATGCAAATTAAGATGACAATGAGCTATCACCTCACACCTATAAGAATGGCTACTATTAAACAAACAGGAAACAACAAATGTTGGAGAGGATGTGGAAAAATTGGAATACTTATTCACTGTTGGTAGGAAGGTAAAATTGTTCAGCTGCTATGGAAATCAGTTTGGCCACTCCTCAGAAATCTAAATATTGAGTTGCCCTATGACCTAGTGATACCAATACTCAATATATACCCAGAGAGTTGAGACAGTGATATGAACAGACATTTGCATGCCAATATTCATAGTGGCACTATTCACAATTGCCAAAACATGGAAACAATCCAGGTGCCCATCAACAGACAAGAGGATAAATAAAATGTGGTCTATACATACGATGGAATATTCTGCAGCATTCAGACAAACTGATGTCCCAAAACATATGACGATGTGGATGAACCTTGACCACATACTGATGAGTGAAATAAATCAGACACAAAAGGACAGATACTGTATGATTCCATTATTATGACTCTGATTAAGCCACCAGTGTTTCGGAGCAGCTAGATGGAAAAAATTGAATGTCATGTTTTTTTGTTGGTTTTTTTTTGCCTTATAAAAAATGGACCTGCAGAGATTTTATTGGTGTAGAAAACACAGGATTGTTACCAGAGTTGGTTATAACATATGAGCTATTCCCAAAGCACTCACAGTGGGCTAAATAACAAAATGGACTTCTTCTGTATGGTAGGTTGAATGTAAAATGTATCTGAGGGGCTAAAAACAAAAAGTTCATTTAATTTGCTGATTCCATGGCAAATAAATGAGTGGTGGGATGTTAAAAGTTGATTTTTATGTACTGGGGAGGCAAAGGCAACCTCATAGCTTTAAATACAAGAAAAATGGGGGCATTTCATATAAGCAGATGTCAGAGAACATCCCCTGCAAGACCCAGAGGACCTATGGATGGCAAGGCTGCAGGGAGCTGTGCCAGGATAGTGGCGACTCCAACTGGTATGACCCCTCACTGACAATGCCAGGGTCTGGCCCAGCCCTGACCTCCTTCAGAACAAGTTGCTGAGCTCTGAGAAGAGGGATTGGGATATGGCATGGCACAGGTGGAAGGCTGAGATGGAACAGTTTTTATCCATCCCAGGTGCTGGGAGCCAGCTAGAAAAGATAGATGAAAACAAGGACCTACAAATATACTCAAGGTGTTCTAGGAAGAGGGAAATTGAGATGAGAGTCAGAAGTCACCCCAGTATTTCCCTATGGCTTTTTTGCTTCCTGGAGAATTATGTGCTTGAGACCTGAGAACTGAGCTACAATGGCTCTGGGGAGGAGCCCCAGGGAAGCAGAGGGAGTCCTGAGGAAAGCCCAGCAGAGGGAAGATACATGGCAAAGCTTCCTGGGGCCCAGACTCCAGCAATTCCAGGCATGGAACTGGGCAGCTGAGCCCCATTCTGAGATAGTCAAAAGGAGATCTCTAGGAGCTTGAGGTGTTAGACAGGCCTGCATCCAGCAGATCCTGGTCCCAGGGTACAGACATGCCATGGAAGCCCATGACAAACTCTGGGAACTGTTCTGTAACTTCTGGTTGAAGTGTGCTTTGAAAATTACTGCTTTTTCTCTTTTCTTTGTGTGTGTGTGTACATATATATATTCTACAACTAAAAAATAGTTTTAAAAAAAGCAATATGCAGTTATAGTAATATTAGATAAAATAAATTCCTGAAACCAAAATTTGAAAATATTTAGTAACACAGCTCACTACTATAGCAAAGTTGGTATTTGTGATAAATTTTTACTTGATATTTTGAGAATGAACACAGTTTTGATAGTTAATCAAATGGTATTTAAGATACTATCTAATATTTAGAATTCATGTGACTGTTTAATTTACAGATTTTTTCCTCCCTTGCTTTAATTTTAAATTGGTTTATGAAACTTACTGTGCAAACTCAGGGTTTACAATGATTATATGGATACTTTATTTAAATACGCCTATGGTTAAACTAACTAAAATTTCCCTTATTGGTGTTTCTAAGAGTATTGTCTGTTTTCTTAAATAAAAAAAAATTAATAGCCCCCACTCACCCCAATAGCCTAGACAAAAAAGAGAGAATATCAGAGAATATGCAAACTCATAGAAAGTAGAGGAAAGACTACTCTTCCCAGGGCTGGGAATCAGGAACAATGGGTAGTCATGTAAAATGAGTATAGGGTTTCCGACTGGGGTGAAGAGAAAGTTTTAGTAGTAGATAGTAGTAAGGGTACTGTAACACTGTGACTGTGACTAATTCCATTGAATGGTACACCTAGGAGGGGTTAAGATGGGAAGATTTGTGTTGTATACATGTTTCCAAAGTATAAAAAAGAAAGAAAGAGCAAATGACAATTATATGCAGCACATGATACCGGGCGGGATCTAAGAATGGAGGAGAAATGGCTCATAAGTACATGACTGGGAAATGAGGAAAAACTGGAATGTAGCAGTTAAGCTTTATGGTATCAATGCTAAATTTCCTGAACTTGATAACTGCACTTTAGGTGATTTACATAAGTGAACATCCTTGTTTGTAGGAAATGTACATGGAAGTATTATGGGTTCAAGGAAAATGATGAGTGCCAACTGCTCTCAAATGTTCAGAAAATATGGAAACATACAAAGGTGGCAAAATGTTAAATTTGGTGGATCTGAGTATCTGAGAATGCAGGTATGCCAGAGTTCTTTTTATGACATTCTGTATTATTTTTGCAAATGCATGGTAAGTTTAAAATTATTTCAAAATAAGAAGTTAATAAGAAATTGATGGTATTAAGTTAATAAGAAGTTAATAATAAGAAGTGATTTCTGGTTTCTAAAATGAGTTATGCTTAATCTTTGTCCAAAACTCTTGCTAAAACAACAACAAAATAACTAAAATGCATTAATTACCTGTTCTTATCATTCAAGTAATTAAGATATAATGACTAAATATAATGACTAAGATATAATGACTAAAAGCCACAAAGTGTAATCAAAGAGTTAGAGAAGGTTTCCCAGAAGTGAAAATTGAAGAAAGATTAGGAAGGAAGTTGGAAAACCTGAAGAACAGCTTTCCAGGGAGGAGAATAACATGCAAAAGCAAACAGGAGAAAAGAACATCATACCATATAGAGGAACCTTTACCAAAACCACTTGTACATGCTTCCCTTGACTTTCAGAATCAGAAACCTCAAGGTGGGGCCACAGAACCAACATTAAAACAGTGTCGCAGGGCATCTTAAGTCCAAATTCAGTTAAAAAAAATCACCTCTTCTTCAAACCACTTTACCCCTTTCCTTCCAGCAGTAGTTCTCAACAGTTGATGGCACTCTTCCCAAACGGGTCTTTTTGAAATACATGGAGACATTTTTGGTGTCACAATAAGCAAAGAGACACAGTAAATGACATAATGTCTGAAATTCCAAAATTCCAGCAGAGGCAAGGGAGGGGAGGTGTAGAGGAATAGAGGGAGATGTCCATCACTGAGATAGGTACATGAAAATTCATTAAATTCTACTTTGGCATATGAGTGCAGTTTTCCATAATCAAGTTACCACACTCAACATAAACAATGGGTTTTTACCTTTATGTACGCATATGAATGTTGTTTCAATTGTGAAAAATGTAAAAAGGTATAAAATTAATAAAATAACTATACTGCCACAAATATTTGAGCATTTCCATCTGTTTTCTTTCCCTATGTTTGAGATCATCTGATACAGTCTTTTTTTATCTAAGATTAACAATGTCCAAGTAATTTTTTAAATCTTGTAAAAATTTGCATAATATTCAATTATGGAGATGGACCCTAATTTAACCATCTTCCCATTATTCTCACTTTATTACCTCTGTAATCTACTTGAAATAAGGTAATGAATGTCAGAACATATGAAGACACACCTACTCTTACATCCTTTCAAATCCCCACTAACACATTAAAGGATTTTTTTAAACAGCTTTGAGATATAATTTACATACCATAAAATTCACCTATATAAAGGGTACAATTCAAAATCTTTTAGCATATTCTCAGATATGTATATACAATCCTCAGTCAATTTTAGAACATAATCCCGTACCTTTTTAGCTATCACAACCATCCTACTCCACCCCCAATCTCCTTATTCTCTCAGTTTTAAGAACAACTTAATCTACTTTCTGTCTCTATAGATTTCTCCATCCTGGAGATATCATATAAATGGAAAAATAAAACATGGTCTTTTGTGATTGACTTTTATGACTTAGCATAATGTTTTCAAGGATCATACATATAGTTGCATATCAGTACTTCATTCCTTTTAATTGCAAAATAATATTTCATTGTATGAATATGCTGTATTATGGTTAGCCATTCATCAGCTGAGAGATTTTAGGGTTGTATTATGAAGAATACTGCTATGAAAGTGTGTTGTAAAAAGATTTGTGCAGACATGTTTTCAGTTCCAAGTAGTAGAATTTCTATATTACATGGTAACTATGTTTAACCTTTTGAGGAGCTGCCAGAACAGTTTTGCAAAGTGGTGACATCCTTTATAATCCCATAAGCAGTGTATGAGGGTTGTAATTCATCTACATCTTCACCAACACTTGTATCTGACTTTTTAATTATAGCCATCTGTATTAGTTTGTTAAGCTGCCAGAATGTAAAATACCAGAAACAAAATGGCTTTTAAAAGAGGGATTTAATAAGTTGCAAGTTTACAGCTCTAAGGGAGTGAGAATGTCAAATTAAGGCACCAAAAAGAGGTGACCCTCACTCAACAAAGGCTGATGTCATCTGAAACACCTCTATCATCTGGGAAGGCAAGCGGCAGGCATCTGCTGGGGTCTTTGGCTTCTCATTCAAACAGCTTCCCCAGGGCATTTTCTTTCTCCTTCTACAAAGATCTGTGAGCTCTATTCTCCAAAAATCTGCATCTTCAAGCATCTCTGTCCTTTCTGAGGCTTCTCCAAAATATTTCCCCTTTTAAAAAACTCCTGTAAACTAATCAAGACCCACCAGAAATGGGCATAATCTAATCAAAAGGGATTCCACCCTGCAATACTGAATCAGGATTTAAGGAAGTGGCTTTTCTGGGATACGCAACACTTTCAAATCAGCACACAATCCTAGTGGGTATGAAATGGCATCTCACCGTGGTTTTGATTGGTATCCTGATGACTAATGATTTTGAACATCTTTTCAAGATCCCTCGGCTTTGTATATCTTCTTTGGAGAAATGTCAGATCCTTTACTGATTTTTTAAATGGGGTAGTCTTTTTCATTATTTAGTTGTAAGAGTTCTTTATATATTCTAGATAAAAATCCCTTGTAAAACATGATTTACAGAAGATAATAACTTTTTATTTTATATTGAAATAATTTCAAGTCTACAGTGCAGAAGCAAAACTAGTTTCAATTCCAAAACACCCTACTCATAGATACCCAAATCCACCAACCTTTAACATTTTGCCACATGTTGAGGATTGGATCATGCCCCCCACAAAAAGCACACTGAGGTGTCAACCCTGATCCTGTGGGTGCCAATTATCTGGAAAAGGGGCCTTTGAAGCTTTTACTAGTTAAGGTGCTCCCAAATGGTGGTAGGACTGAAGTTCTTATAAGCAAAGGAAACAGAATCCATGGGAAGAGTATGAAACTAGAAGTCAAATAAACCCAGAAGAGAAGAGAAAAAAGACATCACCATGTACACTCCTCATGTGACAAAAAAGTCATTGCTGGTAGTAACACTCAAAACACCAGTTTTGGGGGAGAAAACAATGCCTTACCGATGCCTTGATTTTGTACTTCTACCCTCAGAACACTAAGCCAATAAATTCCCATTGTTTAAGTCAAACCACTGAATGGTACTTGTTTTAGCAGCTGTAAAACAAATACTACATTTGCCATACCATTTCTCTTTTTTCTAAACATCTAAGAATATGCTATATACATCATGTACCTTGAACATTCACTACTTTTCTTAAGAACAAGGATATGGAATTAAAGTTTCAAACATACAGTTCTGGGTGAAGATGGTGGCTTAGCAATGTGTGCAATTTAGTTTGATCTCCAGAACAGCTACTAAATAACCAGAAACAGTACAGAACAGCTCCTGGGGCCACATCAGTGACTGGACACACAACGTACCTCAGTCTGTACCAGTGGGACCAGCGGTGAGACCCCCAGAACCATGAGTTGCCCAAGCTGCCAAGGCCAGTGCCCCTTCCCTACAGGTTGCTTCCCGTAGGGAAAAGGAAAGGGACTTTACCAGCAGCAGGGTTGGGCACAACTAAATTCCAATTGTGGAATTAATTAACAAATTCTGACAACTAGAAATAGGCCCCCAGCTCAGGTGTACCTGGTCAAAGTGGAGGTCGCTCATTGTTATCCCGGTGCCAAGGAGGCAGGGCTGATGGAAAAAGAAAAAAGAAAAAGAAACAGAGGTTTTTGTGGCTGTGTTTCTACAAAGGCCTGACTGCCTTTGGATACAGCTGCAGGACTTCTCAGGCTGCAACTGCCGCAGGCATAGGCAGAAACAAGCTCATCTGAGGGCTTGTCTGGATCCTGTGCCTTCCCCAGGGGAGGGATGAGGCCCAACTCAGATGAAATCCCTCCCTTAAGAAACTCAGACACCAGGGCTTGGTAATTCGAAGCCATTAAAATCAACCTACAACCTCTCCTCTGTCTCCACCATGCCCCAAGCAGGGAAAGTCTGATGAAGTTAAAGGGATCACATCATCTTATGCTGGTGGGACCTGCAGGCAGACAAGCACCACATACTGAGTTGGATGACAAAAACAGAGTCTAGAGACTTCACAGGAAAGTCCTTCAACCTGCTGGGTCTCACCCCAGGGAAAATCGACACAGGTGACTCTTTCATACTGATAGGAGGCCATACAGGCAGGGCAAGAAACAAGAAAACAAGAACTGAAAAATTCTGCTCTGTTAAACAAAACCTAAGCTAGAGGTCCAGAAAAAGCTGAACTAAATGTCAAAGAACAGACAGACAACAAATTCATCCAGCAAGAAAACACTAGGTAAAAGGAGTGAAAGCAATCTCCAGAATAAACTAAGGTAATTAAATGCTTAGACATAAGCAAAAAATAACAACTCACACTAGGAAAATTGAAGATATGGCACAAAGGAACAAACCAACAACTCCAATGAGATACAACAGTTGAAGCAATTAATTCAGAATATATGAATAGACATGGTAAACCTCATCAAAAATCAAATCAACGAATTGAGGGAGGATATAAAGAAGGCAAGGAATGAACAAAAAGAAGAAATTAAAAGTCTGAAAAAACAAATCACAGAAATTATGGGAATGAAAGACACAGTAGAAGAGATGAAAAAAACAATGGAAACCTACAATGGTAGATTTAGAGAGGCAGAAGACAGGATTAGTGAACTGGAGGATGGACCATCTGAAATCCAACAAGAAAAAGAAAACCCGGAAAAAAAGGGAAAATATGAGCAGGGACTCAGGGAAGTGAATGACAATATGAAGTGCACAAGTATATGTGTTGTGGGAGTCCCAGAGGGGAAAAGAAGGGAAAAGGAGGAGAAAAACTAATGGAGGAAATTATCACTGAAAATTTCCCAACTCTTATGAAAGACTTAAAATTACAGAACAAAGAAGTGCAGCATAACCCAAAGTAGAATGAAACAGACGCACTCCAAAACACTTACTAATCAGAATGTCAGAGGTCAAAGAGAAAGAGAGACTCTTGAAAACAGCCAGAGAAAAGCAATCCATCACATGCAAGGGAAGCCCAATAAGGCTATGCATACATTTTTCAGCAGAAACCATGGAGGTGAGAAGACAGTGGGATGATACATTTAAATTACTAAAAGAAAAACTGCCAACCAAGAATTCTATATCCAGCAAAACTGTCCTTCAAAAATGAGGAAGAAATTAAAACATTTTCTGACAAAAAAATCACTGAGAGAATTTGTGACTGAGAGACCAGCTGTGCAAGAAATACTAAAGGGAGCACTAGAGACAGATATGAAAAGAAAGAAGAGAGAGGTGTGGAAAAGAGTGTAGAAAGGAAGACTACGAGTAAAGGTAAAAAGAAGGAAAATTAAATATGACATATAAAATCCAAAAGGCAAAATGATAGAAGAAAGTACTACCCATACAGTAATAACACTAAATGTTAATGGATTAAACTACACAATCAAAAGACATAGACTGGCAGAATGGATTAAAACAGAGGACCCACCTATATGCTGTCTACAGGAATCACATCTTAGACCCAGGGATAAACAAAGGTTGAAAGTGAAAGGTTGGGAAAAGATATTTCATTCAAATAACAATCAGAAAAGAGCAGGAGTAGCTATACTAATATCTAACAAATTAGACTTCAAATGTAAAACAGTTAAAAGAGACAAAGAATGATGTTATGTATTAATTAAAGGAACAATTCACATGAAGACATAACAATCATAAATATGTACCAAACCAGGATGCTCCAAAATACATGCAGCAAACACTGAAAACACTGAAAAAAGAAGCAGACGCATTTACCATAATAGCTGGAGAATTCAATTCACCACTCTCATCAATGGACAGAACATCTAGACAGAGGATCAATAAAGAAACAGAGAAGTTGAATAATATAATAAATGACATTTATAGGACATTACACCCCACAACAGCAGGATACACCTTTTTCTCAAGTGCTCATGGATTATTCTCAAGGATAGACCATATGCTGGGTCACAAAGCAAGTCTCAATAAATTTAAAAAGATGGAAACCATACAAAACACTTTCTCAGATCATAAAAGAATGAAGCTGGAAATCAGTAATAGGCAGAGTGCCAGAAAATTCAGAAATATGTAGAGGCTCAACAACACACTCTTAAACAACCAGTGGGTCAAGGAAGAAATTACAAGAGAAATCAGTAAATATCTCGAGGCAAATGAAAATGAAACACAACATGCCAAAACTTATGGGATGCAGCAAAGGCAGTGGTAAGAGGGAAATTTATTGCCCTAAATGCCTATATCAAAAAATAAGAAAGGGCAAAAATCAAGGAATTAACTGTCCACTTGGGAGAAGTAGAGAAAGAACAGCAAACTAACCCCAAAGCAAGCAAAAGGAAAGAAATAACAAAGATTAGAGCAGAAATAAATGAAATTGAGAACATGGAAACAATTGTGAAAATCAACAAAACCAGAAACTGGTTTTATGAGAAAATCAATAACATCGATGGACCCTTAGCAAGACTGACAAAAAGAAGAGAAACGATGCAAATAAATATGATCAGAAATTGAAAAGGACACATAACCACTGACCCCACAGAAATAAAGGAAGTAATGACAGGATACGATGAACAACTTTATGCTAAAAAATACAACAATGTAAATGAAATGCACAAATTCCTAGAAAGACATGAACAGCCAACTTTGTCTCAAGAAGAAATAGATGAGCTCAACAAACCAATCACAAGTAAAGATACTGAATCAGTCATTAAGAAGCCCCCCAAAAAGGAAAGTTCAGCACCAGATGGCTTCACATGTGAATTCTACCAAATATTCCAGAAAGAACTAGTACCAATCCTGCTCAAACTCTTCAAAAAAATGGAAGAAGCGTGAAAGCTACCTAACTGATTCTATGAAGCCAACATCACCCTCATACCAAAGCCAAAGATATTACAAAAAAAAGAAAACCACAGACCAATCTCTCTAATAAATATAGATGTAAAAATCCCCAACAAAATTCTAGCAAATCAAATCCAGCAACACATTAAAAGAATTATACATCATGACCAAGTAGGATTCATCCCAGGTATGCAAGGATGGTTCAACATAAGAAAATCAATTCATGTGATACACCATATCAACAAATCAAAGCAGAAAAACCACATGATTATCTCAATTGATGTAGAAAAGGCATTTGACAAAATTTAACATCCTTTCCTGTCGAAAACACTTCAAAGGATAGGAATAGAAATGATAAAGGGAATATATGAAAACCCCACAGTTAATATCTACCTCAATGGGAGAAAACTGAAAACTTTCCCCCTAAGATCAGGAACAAGACAAGGATGTCCACTATCACCACTGTTATTCAACATTGTGTTGGAAGTTCTAGCCAGAGCAATTAGACAAGAAAAAGAAATACAAGCCATCAAAAATTGGAAAGGAAGAAGTAAAACTCTTATTGTTTGCAGATGATATGATACTATATGTCGAAAACCCTGAAAAATCCACAGCAAAACTACTACAGCTAATAATTGAGTACAGCAAAGCGGCAGGTTACAAGATCAACACTTGAAAATATGTAGTGTTTCTATACATTAGTAATGAACAATCTGATGGGGAAATCAAGAAATGAATTCCATTTACAACTGCAACCAAAAGAATAAAATATTCAGGAATAAATTTAACTAAAGAGACAAAAGACCTATACAAGGAAAACTACAAGGAATTGTTAAAAGAAATCACAGAAGACCTAAATAGATGGAAGGTAATACCATGTTCATGGATTGGAAGACTAAATATAGTTAAGATGTCAATTCTACCTAAATTGATTTACAGATTCAATGCAATACCAATCAAAATCCCAACAACTTACTTTTCAGAAATAGAAAAACCAATAAGCAAATTTATCTGGAAGGGCAGGGTGCCCGAATTGCTAAAAGTATCTTGAGGAAAAAAAATGAAGCTGGAGGTCTCATACTGCCTGCCTTTAAGGCATATTATGACGCCACAGTGGTCAAAACAGCATGGTACTGGCATAAAGTTAGATATATTGACCAATGGAATTGAATAGAGTGTTCAGATATAGACCCTCTTATCTATGGAGAACTGATCTTTGATAAGGCAGTCAAGCCAACTCACCTGGGACAGAACAGTCTCTTCAATAAATGGTGCCTAGAGAACTGGATATCCATATGCAAAAGAATGAAGGAGGACCCACATCTCACACCCTATACAAAAGTTAACTCAAAATGGATCAAAGATCTAAACATTAGATCTAAGACCATAAAACTGTTAGAAGAAAATGTAGGGAAATATCTTATAAATCTTACAAGAGGAGGTGGTTTTCTAGACCTTACACCCAAAGCAAGAGCACTGAATAAATAAATAAATGGGAACTCCTCAAAATTAAATACTTTTGCACATCAAAGAAAGTAAAAAGACAGCCTACAGAATGGGAGGCAATATTTGGAAACGACATATCAGATAAAGGTCTAGTATCCAGAATTTATAAAGAGATTGTTCAACTCAACAACAAAAAGACAGCCAACCCAATCACAAATAGGGCAAAAGACTTGAACAGACACTTCTGAGAAGAGGAAATACAAATTGCCAAAAGGCACATGAAGAGATGCTCAACTTCCCTGGCCATTAGAGAAATGCAAATCAAAACCACAATGAGATATCATCTCACACCCACCAGAATGGCCATTATCAAGAAAACAGAAAATGACAAGTGCTGGAGAGGATGTGGATAAAGAGGCACACTTATCCGCTGTTAGTGGGAATGTCAATTGGTGCAACCACTGTGAAAGGCAGTTTGGCGGTTCCTCAAAAAGCTGAATATAGACTTGCCATATGACCCAGCAATACCATTGCTAGGTATCTACTCAAAGGACATGAGGGCAAGGACACAAACAAACATTTGCACACCAATGTTTATAGCACCATTATTTACAATTGCAAAGAGATGGAAACAGCCAAAATGTCCATCAACAGACGAGTGGCTAAACAAACTGTGGTATATACATACGATGGAATATTATGCAGCTGCAAGACAGAATAAAATTATGAAGTATGTAACAACATGGATGGACCTTAAGGACATTATGCTGAGTGAGATTAGCTAGAAACAAAAGGACAAATACTGTATGGTCTCACTGATATGAACTGACATTAGTGAATAAACTTGGTATATTTCATTGGTAACAGAGACCAGCAGGAGATAGAAATAGTGTAAGATATTGGGTAACTAGAGCTGAAGGGATACAGATTGTGCAACAGGACTGAATATAAAAACTAAGAAATGGACAGCACAATACTACCTAATTTAACATAATACAATTATGTTAAAATACTGAATGAAGCTGAATGTGAGAATGATAGAGAAGGGCTGGGGGCATAAATGAAATCACAAAGAAAGATAGACGATAAAGATTGAGATGATATAATCTAGGAATGCCTAGAGTATATAATGATAGTGACTAAATGTACAAATTTTTAAAAAGTATTTGCATGACATAGAACAAAGGAATGTCATTACTGCAAGGTGTTGAAAATATATGATAATTAATATTTTAAAATTTTACCTTATGTGTGAGACTAAAGCAAAAAGTGTTTAAAAAAATTAAAAAAGTGTTTATTTGGTACAAAATTTATATTTTGACTAGTGCATTTCCTAATATAACTTATGTAGATAGCTTGGTTGAGCACCATAAGTTCATGGAACCATGGGTAGGGCATGAGATTTTGTTGGTTTGTCCAGAGTGATGCCCCGATGAATCCCAGAGGGATTTAATCAGTGAGTGGAAAAGTATCTGCAAAGTCTCCTTCCGGGAATGGTGAGAATGGGGAAAAATTCAACTTCCCTAAATTGAATTCTTGATATTCTCACAAACAGTGTGGACAACGAAAGTTATAGGCTGAGCCTCCAGTCTTGGCATTTGTTCATATGAAACGTAACCCCACAAAGGATAGGTCAAACCTACTTAAAATTTAGGCCTAAGAGTCACCCCCAAGAGAGCCTCTTTTGTTGCTCACTTGTGGCCTCTCTCTCCAGCCAACATACAAGCAAACTCATCACCCTCCCCCTGTCTACGTGGGACATGACTCCCCAGTGGTTTGGACCTTCCTGGCAACATGGGACAAAAATCCTAGAATGAGCTGAGACTCAGCATCAAGTGATTGAGAAAAACTCTAGAATGAGCTGAGACTCAGCATCAAGGGATTGAGAAAACTTCGACCAAAAGGGTTAAGAGTGAAATGAGACAAAGTGTCAATGGCTGAGAGATTCAAAACAGAGTCGAGAGGTTATCCTGGAGGTTATTCTTATGCATTAAGTAAATATCACCATGTTACTCACGATGTAATGGAGAGGCTGGAGAGAACTGCCTGAAAATGTAGAGTTGTGTTCCAGTAGCCATGTCTCTTGATGATGACTGAATAATGATATAGCTTTCACAATGTGATTGTGTGGTTGTGAAAACCTTGTGTCTGATGCTCCTTTTATCTACCTTGTCAACAAATGAGGACATATGGAATAAAAATAAATAATAGGGGGAACAAATGTTAAAATAAATTTAGTTTGAAATGCTAGTGATCAATGAAAGGGAGGAGTAAGGGGTATGGCATGCAAAATCTTTTTTTTCCTGTTGTTTTATTTCTTTTTCTGTTGTCTTTTTCTTTCTTTTTCTGAATTGATACAAATGTCCTAAGAAAAGATCATGATGAATACACACTTATGTGATGATATTGTGAATTACTGATTATACATGTAGAACGGAATGATCTTATGTTAAGAATGTCTTTGGAGGACTTCCGGAGAAGATGGCGGCATAGTAAGACGCGCGGATCTTAGTTTCTCCTCCAAGACAGCTACTAGGGGAGAAGAAACGATACAGAACAGCTCCCAAAGCCAGGACAGAGATAAAAAAGACAGCGTACCCCATCCTGGAACGGCTGGCTGGCTGAGAGAACCCACTCTGGTGAGATCGCCGAGGGGCGCGGGCTTCACCGGGCGGGGCGGCAAGCGGCCGGAGTCACTCCCTTCCCCCTTCCCGGGCCGGCTGGGAGAATTGGACAGGTGGTCCCCTCAATCCGCGGCGGCTGGCGCCTACACCATGCGCGGCCCCCCGGACCAACTGAGAGAATTGGATCGGAAATCCCCAGAACGCGGAGAACAGTGACGGGGGGGGGCCCTTCCAAACCTGTGACTCCCCGGGAACGTGCACTCTCCCGGGTGGGCCGCTGCGGCTGGCGCCCTCCCGCCACGCTTGGCGCCCCGGGCCAACTAGGAAATTCGGACGGGTGCTTTCCCGGGCTGCGGCGGCCAGCGACCCTCCCCGCGTTCGGACCCCGGGCCGGCTGGCACTCTTCCAAGCCGCTTCGGCTAGCGAACCTCCCGGATGGCGAGAGTTTTCCAAAGTTAAAGGACCCACAGCACCTTTTACTGCTGGGACCCGCAGACAAACGTGTGCCACGAGCGCCACCTACTGGGCAGGATAAGAAAAACAGAACCCAGAAATTTCACAGAAAAATCTTCCAAACTTTTGGATCCAACACCCAGGGAAATCTGTCTAAATGCGCAGACGCCAGCAGAAGATAACGGATCACGCTCAAAAAATTGAAAATATGGCCCAGTCAAAGGAACAAACCAATAGTTCAAATGAGATACAGGAGCTGAGACAACTAATGCTGAATATACGAAAAGAAATGGAAAACCTCTTCAAACATGAAATCGATAAATTGAGGGAGGACATGAAGAAGACATGGGCTGAACATAAAGAAGAAATAGAAAAACTGAAAAAACAAATCACAGAACTTATGGAAGTGAAGGACAAAGTAGAAAAGATGGAAAAAACAAGGGATACCTACAATGATAGATTCAAAGAGACAGAAGATAGAATTAGTGATTTGGAGGATGGAACATCTGAATTCCAAAAACAAACAGAAACTATCGGGAAAAGAATAGAAAAATTTGAACAGGGTATCAGGGAACTCAAGGACAATATGAAGCGCACAAATATACGTGTTGTGGGTGTCCCAGAAGGAGAAGAGAAGGGAAAAGGAGGAGAAAAACTAATGGAAGAAATTATCACTGAAAATTTCCCAACTCTTATGAAAGACCTGAAATTACAGATCCAAGAAGTGCAGCGCACCGCAAAGAGATTAGACCCAAATAGGCGTTCTCCAAGACACTTACTAGTTAGAATGTCAGAGATCAAAGAGAAAGAGAGGATCTTGAAAGCAGCAAGAGAAAAACAATCTATCACATACAAGGGAAACCCAATAAGACTATGTGTAGATTTCTCAGCAGAAACCATGGAGGATAGAAGACAGTGGGATGATATATTTAAATTAATAAAAGAGAAAAACTGCCAACCAAGACTCCTATAACCAGCAAAATTGTCCTTCAAAAATGAGGGAGAAATTAAAACATTCTCAGACAAAAAGTCACTGAAAGAATTTGTGACCAAGAGACCAGCTCTGCAAGAAATACTAAAGGGAGCACTAGAGTCAGATACGAAAAGACAGAAGAGAGAGGTATTGAGAAGACTGTAGAAAGAAGAAAGTCAGATATGATATATATAATACAAAAGGCAAAATGGCAGGGGAAAATATTATCCAAACAGTAATAACCTTAAATGTTAATGGACTGAATTCCCCAATCAAAAGACATAGATTGGCAGAATGGATTAAAAAACAGGATCCTTCTATATGCTGTCTACAGGAAACACATCTTAGACCCAAAGATAAACATAGGTTGAAAGTGAAAGGTTGGGAAAGATATTTCATGCAAATAACAACCAGAAAATAGCAGAAGTGGCTATACTAATATCCATCAAGTTAGACTTCAAATGTAAAACAGTTAAAAGAGACAAAGAAGGACACTATATACTAATAAAAGGAACAATTAAGCAAGAAGACATAACAATCATAAATATTTACGCACCGAACCAGAATGCCCCAAAATACGTGAGGAATACACTACAAACACTGAAAAGGGAAATAGACACAAATACCATAATAGTTGGAGACTTCAATTCCCCACTCTCATCAATGGACAGAACATCTAGACAGAGGATCAATAAAGAAATAGAGAATCTGAATATTACTATAAAGGAGCTAGACTTAACAGACATTTATAGGACATTACACCCCACAACAGCAGGATACACCTTTTTCTCAAGTGCTCATGGATCATTCTCAAAGATAGACCATATGCTGGGTCACAGAGCAAGTCTTAACAAATTTAAAAAGACTGAAATCATACACAACACTTTCTCGGATCACAAAGGAATGAAGTTGGAAATCAATAATAGGCGGAGTGCCAGAAAATTCACAAATACGTGGAGGCTCAACAACACACTCTTAAACAACGAGTGGGTCAAAGAAGAAACTGCAAGAGAAATTAGTAAATACCTCGAGGCAAATGAAAATGAAAACACAACATATCAAAACCTATGGGATGCAGCAAAGGCAGTGCTAAGAGGGAAATTTATTGCCCTAAATGCCTATATCAGAAAAGAAGAAAAGGCAAAAATGCAGGAATTAACTGTTCACTTGGAAGAACTGGAGAAAGAACAGCAAACTAATCCCAAAGCAAGTAAAAGGAAAGAAATAATAAAGATCAGAGCAGAAATAAATGAAATTGAAAACATGAAAACAATAGAGAAAATCAATAAGACCAGAAGTTGGTTCTATGAGAAAATCAATAAGATTGATGGGCCCTTATCAAGATCGACAAAAAGAAGAAGAGAGAGGATGCAAATAAATAAGATCAGAAATGGAAGAGGAGACATAACGACTGACCTCACAGAAATAAAGGAGGTAATAATAGGATACTATGAACAATTTTACGCTAATAAATACAACAACTTAGCTGAAATGGACGGGTTCCTGGAAAGACATGAACAACCAACTTTGACTCAAGAAGACATAGATGACCTCAATAAACCAATCACAAGTAAAGAAATTGAATTAGTCATTCAAAAGCTTCCTAAAAAGAAAAGTCCAGGACCAGATGGCTTCACATGTGAATTCTACCAAACATTCCAGAAAGAATTAGTACCAATTCTCCTCAAACTCTTCAAAAAAATTGAAGTGGAGGGAAAACTACGTAATTGATTCTATGAAGCCAACATCACCCTCATACCAAAACCAGGCAAAGATATTACAATAAAAGAAAACTACAGACCAATCTCTCTAATGAATATAGATGCAAAAATCCTCAACAAAATTCTAGCAAATCATATCCAACAACACATTAAAAGACTTATACATCATGACCAAGTAGGATTCATCCCAGGTATGCAAGGATGGTTCAACATAAGAAAATCAATTAATGTAATACACCATATCAACAAATCAAAGCAGAAAAATCACATGATCATCTCAATTGATGCAGAGAAGGCATTTGACAAGATTCAACATCCTTTCCTGTTGAAAACACTTCAAAAGATAGGAATACAAGGGAACTTCCTTAAAATGATAGAGGGATATATGAAAAACCCACAGCTAATATCATCCTCAATGGGGAAAAATGGAAAATTTTCCCCCTAAGATCAGGAACAAGACAAGGATGTCCACTACCACCACTATTATTCAACATTGTGCTGGAGGTTCTAGCCAGAGCAATTAGACAAGAAAAAGAAATACAAGGCATCAAAATTGGAAAGGAAGAAGTAAAACTATCACTGTTTGCAGACGATATGATACTATACGTCGAAAACCCGGAAAAATCCACAACAAAACTACTAGAGCTAATAAATGAGTACAGCAAAGTAGCAGGTTACAAGATCAACATTCAAAAATCTGTAGCATTTCTATACACTAGTAATGAACAAGCTGAGGGGGAAATCAAGAAACGAATCCCATTTACAATTGCAACTAAAAGAATAAAATACCTAGGAATAAATTTAACTAAAGAAACAAAAAACCTATATAAAGAAAACTACAAAAAACTGTTAAAAGAAATCACAGAAGACCTAAATAGATGGAAGGGCATACCGTGTTCATGGACTGGAAAACTAAATATAGTTAAGATGTCAATCCTACCTAAATTGATTTACAGATTCAATGCAATACCAATCAAAATCCCAACAACTTATTTTTCAGAAATAGAAAAACCAATAAGCAAATTTATCTGGAAGGGCAGGGTGCCCCGAATTGCTAAAAACATCTTGAGAAAAAAAAAGGAAGCTGGAGGTCTCGCGCTGCCTGACTTTAAGGCATATTATGAAGCCACAGTGGTCAAAACAGCATGGTATTGGCATAAAGATAGATATATCGACCAATGGAATCGAATAGAGTGCTCAGATATAGACCCTCTCATCTATGGACATTTGATCTTTGATAAGGCAGTCAAGCCAACTCACCTGGGACAGAACAGTCTCTTCAATAAATGGTGCCTAGAGAACTGGATATCCATATGCAAAAGAATGAAAGAAGACCCATGTCTCACACCCTATACAAAAGTTAACTCAAAATGGATCAAAGATCTAAACATTAGGTCTAAGACCATAAAACAGTTAAAGGAAAATGTTGGGAGATATCTTATGAATCTTACAACTGGAGGCGGTTTTATGGACCTTAAACCTAAAGCAAGAACATGAAGAAGGAAATAAATAAATGGGAGGTCCTCAAAATTAAACACTTTTGTGCATCAAAGAACTTCATCAAGAAAGTAGAAAGACAGCCTACACAATGGGAGACAATATTTGGAAATGGCATATCAGATAAAGGTCTAGTATCCAGAATTTATAAAGAGATTGTTCAACTCAACAACAAAAAGACAGCCAACCCAATTACAAAATGGGAAAAAGACTTGAACAGACACCTATCAGAAGAGGAAATACAAATGGCCAAAAGGCACATGAAGAGATGCTCAATGTCCCTGGCCATTAGAGAAATGCAAATCAAAACCACAATGAGATATCATCTCACACCCACCAGAATGGCCATTATCAACAAAACAAAAGTGCTGGAGAGGATGCGGAGAAAGAGGCACACTTATCCACTGTTGGTGGGAATGTCAAATGGTGCAACCACTATGGAAGGCAGTTTGGCGGTTCCTCAAAAAGCTGAATATAGTGCCATACGACCCAGCAATACCATTGCTGGGAATCTACTCAAAGGACTTAAGGGCAAAGACACAAACGGACATTTGCACACCAATGTTTATAGCAGCGTTATTTACAATTGCAAAGAGATGGAAACAGCCGAAATCTCCATCAACAGAAGAGTGGCTAAACAAACTGTGGTATATACATACGATGGAATACTATGCAGCTTTAAGACAGGATAAACTTATGAAGCATGTAATAACATGGATGGACCTAGAGAACATTATGCTGAGTGAGTCTAGCCAAAAACTAAAGGACAAATACTGTATAGTCCCACTGATGTGAACAGACATTCGAGAATAAATTTGGAATATGTCCTTGATAAGAGAGTCCAGCAGGAGTTAGTAACAGGGTAAGATAATGGCCAATTGGAGTTGAAGGGATACAGACGGTGTAACAGGACTAGATACAAAAACTCAAAAATGGACAGCACAATAATACCTAATTGTAAAGTAATCATGTTAAAACACTGAATGAAGCTGCATCTGAGCTATAGGTTTTTGTTTTGTTTTGTTTTGTTTTGTTTTGATTTTACTATTATTACTTTTATTTTTTTCTCTATATTAACATTCTATATCTTTTTCGGTTATGTTGCTAGTTCTTCTAAACCAATGCATATGTACGAAGAAATGATGATCATGCATCTATGTGATGATGTTAAGAATTAATGATTGCATATGTAGAATGGTATGATATCTAAATGTTGGGTTAATTTCTTTTTTCCGTTAATTAAAAAAAAAAAAAGAGAAGGGATAATTGGAGCTGAAGGGATACAGACTGTACAACGGGACTGGATATAAAAACTCAGAAATGGACAGCACAATACTACCCAATCGTAATGCAATTATGTTAAAACACTGAATGAAGCTGCATGTGAGGTATAGGTTTTTTGTTTTTTGTTTTGTTTTTTTTTTTCTTTCTATTATTGTTTTAATTCTTATTCTGTTGTCTTTTTATTTCTTTTTCTAAATCGATGCAAATGTACTAAGAAATGATGAATATGCAACTATGTGATGTTATTAAGAATTACTGATTGTACATGTAGATTGGAATGATTTCTATTGTTTTGTTAATTCTTTTTTTAATTAATAAAAAAAAAGAAAAAAAGAAAAAAAAAAAAAAACATTGTCACCCCTTACATTCCCACAATCCAAACCTGCATATAAACAGTCTCTGCCTTTCTTTTTGTGCCAGTTTGAAAGGATGTATGTACCCCAGAAAAGCCATGTTTTAATCTAAATTCCATTTTGTAAAGGCAGCCATTTCTTCTCATCCCTATTCAGTATTGTATGCCTGAAACTGCAATTAGACCATCTCCCTGGAGATGTGATTTAATCAAGAGTGGTCATTAAACTGAATTAGGTGGATGCGGTAGTCTTCCCAGAAGGCGATCGCTTAGGGGCAACTCTCTAACTGCTATGTGTGAATTCAGAGCTCTGTAGTCGGGGTCTAAGGCGCGCCGGAGCTCAGCAGCAGGCTGCTGAGGGACCCAAGAACCTGAGCCGAATACCAATTGTTGGCACAAAGCTACTTTATTGTTATATTGCAAGAGCTTAAGTGCTCGGGGGCTCAGGTGCTAAGAGGAACCCGAGGCTCGGTGAGCCACGGGTTATATACAGTTTGGGGAGGGGCGGAGTCGGGGCATGTACGTCAGGGGAGGGTAGCCAATCACACACGCATGGGGACAGTTGCTAGGCTTAGGGCAGAAGTTAGGTATAGGGATAGAGTTGAACATAATAGGAAGGCTGTGGTTTTGTGGTGGGCTACGGAAATGGGCGGTTTACGACAAGATGGGGAGAGGACTGCAAGTAAGAAGAATAGGGAGTGAAATTTAAAAATTTTTAAGGACTGCTAGGCTCCAATCCCAAATAATATGCCACAATTCCTCTCTTGTTCTTTTTAAAGAACACACTTGTGTGACAAGTGGCGGGCATGAACCTTTGCTGGGAGGGGTAGGGATGAGATTCTCCTTGTACGTGAGGCTCAGAGTTTCAGGGGAAGGGTATGTGCTGAGCCGACCCTTATGCAAATCTCATGTGCCCCAGAAGAGCCAGAGGAGGCCTGTTAGAGTGACCCTCTTCTGCGACTACTTTGTGTCGCACCCAGCGGTACCCATCTGGTAGCCGTGCGGCGGCCCCAGATGCACGTACTCTGGTAACGTGCAGCCCCCGTGGGGGAGTAGAGAGGACACAGAAGTGGCGGAGGCACACGGTAAGCATGGCCAGAGCTACAGCAGCATGATGTAGGTTCCACAAGAGGGCCAGTCTTGAGAGTAACACCAAAACCCCAGGGTGGCTAGTCCTGGGGGTGAGCTATATTAGCCAGCCAAACCTGCGCCTGCCGACGGTTGTCCGCATCGACGAAGGGATTTTGGAGTTCTAGAGCAGCCAAGGCGAGAAGTTGAGTTTGTTGATGTTGTTTAGAGAGACGCTGACATAGACATTTGAGTATGATGAAAAGGAGGATGATAGTTAGAAGCACTATACCATAGAAAATGAGATTGGAAGGTTTGAAGAAAGAAGTAAACTTGGATAGAAGGTCGTTTAAAAGAGAGGCAGAGATTTTAGGGACCACCGTGCTTTGGAGATTTAGAATGTGAGCTTGAAGCTGGTGTGTATGATTTCAATAGGAGTCATTAAAGGCAGTGAAAATCCACTCACGCAGGTTAAGGCGGGGTCGGGAGAGATTGACAGGAACAGGAGTTACACAGATTTTGGTGAAGGGGTAATGACCATCGCAAGTGGAAGAGGCTAATTCAAAAAGCGCTTTAACATCAAGCGCAGTTAAGTCTATTTGCTGCTGCAGATTGAAAACAGCTGCATGCATAAGAGGATTGATGTTTTCTTGGGTGCCGGCTACTTGGGCTGTTGTTTGGGATACATTGAGAAGGACTTCAGCTGTGGTGGAGGTTTGAGTGAGAGCGATGGCTGCTACTGTACTGGCGGTGACCGCAGCGACGATGGCGGCGGCAATAGCAGCAGAAATGCCGAAGTCGCGTCTGGATCGGTGGTGGGTTTCTGTCCCTAGAGTATAAGGGGTGTAAGGAAGTTGGGGGGCCACCCAGGTGGTGGCGTTGACCGGAATCTACAGTAACCTAGGCTGAAGCACAATAAATGCATAGGGAAGAAATATGGGGGGTTGAGAAAAAGGTAGGTAGTTATATTGATGCATTGCTCAATTTTGGGCTCTGGTCGATGGCTGAAAGAGTACTTGGAAGTTTCATTACAGAGACTGCAGTCTTGAAGACAGACTAGAGGGCGGAGATCTAGACATGCATGTTTGCCGCAAGTGAGGTAGGAGGAGAATAGAGGGGTTCCGAAATAAACGTCAGCTGTGGGGCGAGGAGAAGAATGAGAGGCGTCAGACGGGAAATAAGCGCATAATAAGGTGTAACTCGGAGCGGCTTAGGACGATGGCATTTATGCCAGTGAAGTTTTAGAGGAAGCGACTTGGGTTTTCTGACTTTAGCTGGGTGAGGGGAACTACAAGGGGATCCGGGGGGAGAGGAAGGTGTGACATTAGGGGAGGTAGCGTTAGGAGGGACGGGCCACCAGGCAGATCTTAGAAAGATGCCCGGGAGGTTAGTATTGCTTGCGGTACAGTAATTGGAGGAATCTTTCATGTAAAGGTCAGAGCCATTATTAAAGGGAGGAGGACAGGTGGCGGGAGGAGGGGCGGAAGGAATGTGGGAGGGTTTAGGATGTTTTGCCTCCGCGCCCTTAGGGAGGGCGGGGTAAAGGTTGTGACTCTCTTCCGGTCTGGGTAGTGGGGAAGAAGGCGGAAGGGTGGAGTTGGTCTTTCCGCCATTAGCCTCTCCGCCATAGTCCTGTAAGGGCGGGTGCCTCTCGAGTTGCTCTTAGATGGGGCTGCCGTTAACTGAAGGGAGAGGCTTCTGCAGCGGCTGCATTTACAGGCTTGGATCGGCCGTCTGTGGGAGGCAACGAGCCTTGAAGGCAGGAACGGATAGTAATGAGGGTGGGGAGAAGCCCCGGGGGGGAAACGTTTGCCCTCGTGCTTCATCTTGTCTGTGACTCGAGCGATTAGTAGGTAGGTGCTCGGTGTCCAGAGCGGGCTGGTTAGTAGCCAGGGATTAAAGGGTAGCAGAAGGTCCCAATAGACTTGTCGCGCACTTGTGGGACTTGGTGTTTGGAGAGGGAGCTACCCATTTTAAAGGTAAATAATTTGGTGGGGGCTTCTCACCGCTCCTAGAAACCTAGGACTTCAGGGGGAGTTTATTTGAGCGGGAGTAGCCTAGGGGGGCGCTTACCTTAACATTGGTCCTAGGTCGCAGTTGGAGAGGCCGGACTGGAGATGAAGGGTCCCTGTTCGGGCGCCACTTGCGGTCGTCTTCCCAGAAGGCGATCGCTTGGGGGCAACTCTCTAACTGCTATGTGTGAATTCAGAGCTCTGTAGTCGGGGTCTAAGGCGCGCCGGAGCTCAGCAGCAGGCTGCTGAGGGACCCAAGAACCTGAGCCGAATACCAATTGTTGGCACAAAGCTACTTTATTGTTATATTGCAAGAGCTTAAGTGCTCGGGGGCTCAGGTGCTAAGAGGAACCCGAGGCTCGGTGAGCCACGGGTTATATACAGTTTGGGGAGGGGCGGAGTCGGGGCATGTACGTCAGGGGAGGGTAGCCAATCACACACGCATGGGAACAGTTGCTAGGCTTAGGGCAGAAGTTAGGTATAGGGATAGAGTTGAACATAATAGGAAGGCTGTGGTTTTGTGGTGGGCTACGGAAATGGGCGGTTTACGACAAGATGGGGAGAGGACTGCAAGTAAGAAGAATAGGGAGTGAAATTTAAAAATTTTTAAGGACTGCTAGGCTCCAATCCCAAATAATATGCCACAGGTGGAGGCATGTCTCCACCCATTTGGGTGGGTCTTGATTAGTTTACTACAATCCTATAAGAGATTCAGAGAGAGCAGAGTATTCTGCAGCAACACAAAACAGAGAGTCCACCAGCCAGTGACCTCTGGAGATGAAGGAAAATGCCTCCTGGGGAGCTTCACAAAACAGGAAGCCAGGACAGAAAGCTAGTAGATGATGCTGTGTTCGCCATGTGCCTTTCCAGATGAGAGAGAAACCCTGTGTTCACCATGTGCCTTCTCACTTGAGAGACAGAGACCCTGAACTTCATTGGCCTTCTTGAACCAAGGTATCTTTCCCTGGATGCCTTTGATTGAACATTTCTATGGACTTGTTTTAATTGGGACATTTTCTCAGCTTTAGAACTGTAAACTAGCAATTTATTAAATTCTCCTTTTAAAAAGACAATCTGTTCATGGTATATTGCATTCTGGCAGCTAGCAAACTAGAACACTTTCATTAAATAAAAAAACTTACTTATTAAATAGAAAAGCCTTGCAATCTATCAAAAGAATAAACCTTAATTAAGCTCTGGAGATAAAACACAAACATTAACTTCATTTCCTGTAGAACCAAACGCAAACAACAAGAATTTTTTGAACAGATATATGAACAATATACAACATTCAACATTTGCCATTATTTTAACTCAAAATTCCTTCAAGGATCTGTTCTATTTTTCAATCAGTTCTTTATTTAAAATTGCTAATGCCATATAAAAACATGTCCATGAAAGATAAATTACCCATATGCAATAGGTATCCAAATGCCTGACATTTGATTACCTTATTTAAAATATTACATAAATCTAACAAAAGACGTCAAGTATGAAAAGCAACTACACTGAGGAACACGTATATGAGGAAGGCATCTTTTTATAAACATAAAATTGAACACATAGCCACAAATGTGAGTGCATATTATATATAAAAATCTATTTTTCAAAAGAGTTTCTATGATCTAAATCTAACAAAGATCAACAAACTAAAAATGTCTCACTATGCATATGCTATGCTTCCTTCTACTCCAGAAACTTAAAACATAATTCACTGGCAAACAAAAAGGTACAGGAGGAAAGAAACCAATAGAAGTATAGCATATAAACTTTACACATATTATGTCACAAAATCCTCCAAATGACCCACTAATACCCAGGTATTATATCACATGTTAAAAACGTAGCCACCTCTCAGTGGCAGTTCTTGCATGCAGTGCCAGAGACCTGGGTTTGATTACCGGTGCCTGCCCATGCAAAAAATATAAAACATAGCCATCAAAGATGGCAGAGTGGAGTGGACTGAATTCACCCCTGCTCCATATCTTGAATTCACAAGATAGGATGGGGGAGGGTAAAAGAAAGACCAGGACTGTGGTCCCAGGGCGTGAGTAATCAAAAAGGGTCTCCATGGTGTTTGGGGGAAGACAGAGAAGGGGGGTTCAGGATGAGGAAAGCAGGGTGGGTCAGACAGACCATGATCCCCCTACTGGGGGTGGGGTGCAGTGCATACTGGAGGGCACTGACCATCCTTCCACTCCAGCCTGCCCCACCTACTGCCTGAAGAGACCTCCCTGAACAGCCCAACAGCTAGCAGCATCTGTGGGGGGCCCAAAGATTGCCTTGGCTGTCCACTACAAGAGCCGTGCCTCCCAGACTTTGGGAGCAGTCTCTGTTCAGGTGCTAGAAACAGCCATTCCAGGGGGCGCAGAGTGGGGAGGATCTGCCATATGCTGTTTACAAGAGATGCATGTTAGACCCAAGGACACAATTAGATTGACAGTGAAAGGATGGAAAAAGATGTTCTGTGCAAGCTGTAACCAAAAGAAAGCAGTAGTAGCTACAGTAGTATCATATAAAATAGACCTTAAATGTAAAGATGTCATAAGAGACAAAGGACAGTACATGTTAATTAAAAAGGGACAGTTCACCAAGAGGAAATAACAATCATAAATATTTATGCTCCCAATCAAGGAAATCCAAAGTACAGGAGGCAAACACTGGCAAAACTGAAGACATTTCAGTTTTGTAGACATTTCAAAAATAACAGTGGGAGACTTCAATACATCACTCTACACTATATATATAGGACAACCAGAGAATCAACAAAGAAACAAAGAACCTAAAAAATGGGAGACTGAATTAGATCTAATAGACATAAATATATTATTACACCCCAAAACACCAGGATATACGCTCTTTTCCTTCTTTTTTTTAATACATGGGCAGGCACCGGTAATCGAACCCGGGTCCTCTGGCATGGCAGGGAAGCGTTTTTGCCTGCTGAGCCACCATGGCCTGCCCTATACCCTCTTTTCTAGCACACATGGAACATTCTCCAGGATAGATCATATGCTGGGACACAAAATGGGTCTTTATAAATTTAATAAGATTGAAATTATCCAAGGTACTTTCTCTGACCACAATGGAATGAAAGCAGAAATTAATAGTCACCAAAGAACCAAAGCTTTCACAAATATATGGAGATTAAACAACACACTCTTAAATAATCAGTGGGTCAAAGAAGAAATTGCTAGAGAAATTGGTTAATACCTGGAAACGAATGATAATGAGACTACAACACATCAAAACTTATGGGATATGGCAAAGACAGTGCTGAAAGGGAAATTTACTGCAATAAATGCCTATATTAAAAAAAAACAATGATCAACACTTGAGTGCTTAAATGCTCACCTGGAGAATTCAGAGAAAGAAACAGCAAACTAATCCCAAAGCAAATAAAAGAAGAGAAATAACAAAAATTAAAGCATAAATAAATAAACTGGGGAAAAATAAAACAACAGAAAGAATCAACAAAACCAAAAAGCTGGTTCTTCAAGAAAATCAATAAAATTGATGAATGCCTAGACTAACAAAGAAGAAAAGAAGATGCAAATGAAATCAGAAATGAGAAGCAAATCACTACCACAGACCCTGAAGAAATTTTTAAAAATCATAAGAGAACACCATGAACTAGACAACTTGGGTGAAATGGAAAAATTCCTAAAAATACAAGAACTACCTATACTGACTAGAGAAGAAACAGAAGGGCTCGATAAACCATTTTCAAGTAAAGAGATCCAATTAGTTGTCAAAAATCTTCCCACAGTAAGGGGTATGATATCTATGAATATTTTTCTGTTTTCTTTTTATTGCTTTTCCTGAATTGATGCAGATGTTCTAAGAAATGATCATGATGATGAATATTAAAAAAAAAATCTTCCCACAAAGAAAAGCCCAGGACCAGATGGCTCCACAAGGGAATTTTATCAAACATTCAGGAAAGAATGAACACCAATCCTGCCCAAACCCTTCTAAAAAATAATAGAAAAAGGAACACTAATTCATTTTATGAAGCTAACATCACTCTAATACCAAAATCAGATACAGACAATACAAGAAAGGAAAACTACAAACCAATCTCCCTAATGAATATGGATGTGAAAATTCTCAACAAAATAATAGCAAATCAGATCCAAAGACACATTATAAGAATTGTATCACATGACCAAATGGGGTTTACACCAAGAATGCAAGGGTGGTTCAAGAGAAGAAAATCAATGTAATACAGCACATTAACAAATTGAAAGGGAAAAATCACACAATCATATCAACTGATGATAAAAAAACTGACAAAATTCAGCATCCTTTCCTGATAAAAACACTTGAAATGATAGGAATGAAAGGAAACTTTCTCAATTATTATAAATGGCAAATATGAAAAACCCACAGCCAGCATCGTACTTAATGATAAGAGACTGAAACCATTCCCCCTAAGATCAGTAACAAGACAAGGATGCCAACTGCCACCATTATTATTCAATGTTGTACAAGAATTCTTAGCTGGAGAGATTAGTCAGGAGAAAGAAATATAAAAGGTATCCAAACAGGAAAGGAAGAAGTAAAATTTTCATTATTTGCAGATGACATGATCCTTTTCTTAGACACCCCAGAGTAATCTACAGCAAAGCTAATGGAGTTAAGAAACAAATTCAGCCAAGTGACAGGATACAACAAGATCAGTGTACAAAAATCAGGAATACCTCAATACACAATGACCCAGTTGAGGAGACAATTAAGGAAAAAATCCCATTCACTATAGTGACCAAAAGAATCAGATATCTAGAAATGTACACAGAAAATTACAAAACATTGCTAAAAGAGAAGATGAAAAGACATTCCACACTCATGATTTTAAGAAAGCTGATGTCAATTCTACCCAAATTGATCAATGCAATATCAATCAAAATTCCAACAACCTACTTTGAAGACTTGGATAAGCTAGTTATCAAATTTATTTGGAAGGGAAAGAGGCCTTAAATAGCTAAAAATATCTTTAAAAAGAAGAGCAAAGTAAGAGCTAACACTTCCTGCCTTTAAAGCTTACTATAAAGTCACAGTGGTGAAAACACAAAGACAGAAGTTACCTCCCAGTGGAATCGAACCAAGACTGTGAAGATAGATCACCAAATCTATGGACAGCTGATCTTCAATAAGGCCCCGAAATCCACTGAACTTGGACTGAACAGTCTTCTCAATAAACATGCATGGTAGAATTGGATATCAATAGCTAAAAGAACGAAAAAAGACCCCTATTTTACCCCCTATATAAAAATAATAACAATGGCTGCAATTAAACAGAAAAATAGAGGATATGGAGAAATTGGAATACTTATTCACTGTTGGCGGGAATGTAAATGCTGCAACTGCTATGGAAGACAGTCTGGCAATTCCTTGGAAAACTAAATATTGAGATAACCCATAACCCAGCAGTACCAATACTTGGTATACACCCAGAAGAGCTGAAAGCAGTGACATGAACAGACACCTGCACCCCAATGTTCATGGAAGCATTATTTACAATTATTAAATTACAGAAACAATCCAAGTGCCCATCAACAGACAAGTGGATAAACAAAAATATGGTATATACCTATGATGGAATATTATGCAGCAGTTAAGACCAAATGAGGTCTCAAAGCATATGATAACGTGAATGAACCTTCAGGACATAATGCTGAGTGAACTAAGAAAGACAGAAAATGACAGATACTGTATGATTTCAGTATTATGACTTTGGTAAAAGTAGTCTCACATTACATTATAGAATATAGCAGACTGTATTGGTCAGGGTTCTTTAAAGAAATAGAACCAACAGAAAATATCTGTAAATATGAGATTTACAAAGGTTGGTCTTATGCAACTGTGAAAACAGAAGAGTCCAAAATCTGTAGGACAGGCTGTCAAGCTGCAGCTCCAGTGAAGGATTTTTTGTTTGTTTGTTTTACTGTATGCTACTTTTTTCTTTTAAATTTTTATTAATAAAACCAATCAACATACAATATGAACATCTTTTCATCACATAGTTGTATATTCATCATCATGATCATTTCTTAGAACATCTGCATCAATTCAGAATAAGAAATAAAAGGAAAATAGAAAAAAATCATACATACCATACCCCTTACCTCTCCCTTTTATTGATCACTAGCATTTCAATCTACTAAATTTATTTAAACATTTGTTCCCCCTATTATTTATTTATTTTTAATCCATATGTTTTATTCATCCATCCATACTATAGATAAAAGAAGCATCAGACACAAGGTATTCACAGTCAGTCACACTGCTAAAGCTATATCGTTATAGAATCATCTTCAAGAAACATGGCTACTGGACACAGCTCTACATTTTCAGGCACTTCCCTCCAGCCTTTCCATTACATCTTGACTAACAAGAGGATATCTATTTAATGCATAAAAAAAACCTCCAGGATAACCTCTCAACTCCATTTGGAATCATTTAGCCATTGACACTTTATTTTGTCTCATTTCCCTCTTCCCCCTTTCAGTTGAGAAGGTTTTCTCAATCCTTTGGTGCTGAGTCCCAGCTCATTTTAGGATTTCTGTCCCACATTGCCAAGGAGGTCCACACCCCTGGGAGTCATGTCCCATGTAGAGAGGGGGAGGGCAGTGCGTTTGCTTGTCATGTTGGCTGAGAGAGAGAGGCCACATCTGAGCAACAAAAGAGGTTCTCCTAGGGGTGACTCTTGGGTCTAATTTTAAGTAGGCTTAGCCTATCCTTTGTGGGGTTGAGTTTCATATGAACAAACCCCAAGACTGGGTCTAATGAAAGGTTTTAAGGAACTCCACAGGAGAGGTTCACTGGCTGAAAAAAAAAACAGTG
This sequence comes from Tamandua tetradactyla, assembly GCF_023851605.1. NCBI lineage: Eukaryota > Metazoa > Chordata > Mammalia > Pilosa > Myrmecophagidae > Tamandua > Tamandua tetradactyla. Next base: position 77,492,217 of record NC_135329.1, on the reverse strand, counting down.
AAAATGTCTCTCTTCTTGATTAATAGTTTATCTGATTAGATTATCCTGTTGGTGGGAGATGTCCCTTAGTTGATGGTAGATGTAATCAGCCACAGCTGCAATCAACTGACTGATGATTTAATAAACTAGCCTTCTGGTTTATCAACCAGACATGAACTATCCTTGTAACAACAGTTAGGCCAGCACTTTCAGGACCAGACAAGTGGACACATCACCTGACCAAGATGATACCAGAACCTAACCATCACACAGACCTAGAGGCACTCCAAAGCTGGAGATGGGGAAAGGATACCCAAAGAGGCTGAATCCAATGCAAGCAAATAGATAGAAGTGATGAGCTAATTAGTGGGTTTATAAGTAACACTGTCATACTGAAGGTGAATATGAGTTAAAGAGGATGTATAGTAGTACCATGTATATCACCAATTAAACCTACAATTATAAATAAGTTCTCACATGAATTATTTCAAAGGTTCATTACTGGACAAAGAGTCAACAGTAGAGGGGTATGGGGAAAAACTAAAAATGCGTGCTATGGCCAAGAGTTAACAGGAAGACAACAACAATTCCAAGGGCAACTAATGGAGAGGGAAGGACAAGTGATAAGAGGTAGTTTTGATTTGACAGTTGGTGACACTGTGTTTGCCAATTCTTTGTCTTCATGGACCAATGAAAATGGTCTAAAATTGAAAGTGCTACTGATTGTACAACCAAGTGAGGATACTTTAAGACATGGTTTCTTTTGGACATTATCCATGATGCCCAATAAATGGAAGGAGCAACTGAACTCAATGACTGAGAAGCAGAATGCATCATGTGATACATTTAAATGATGGAACATGCTGTGACAACAAAAAGAAGGACATCGAGAGACACACAACAAACTGAATAAACCTTGGGGACAATGTGTTGTGTAAAATAAGCCAGAAACAAAAGAACAAATGCTAAGATCTCTCTCTCAGAAAATACTTCTAAGGCCTAGATTGTAAGCCCTGATAGCAGCCACACAGTCTGAAGTTGTAAATGTATTTCTAAATTCTGAGGCACCGAGCTATACATGTATCAGCTGGTATTTGCCTGGAACTCTGAGCAACTCTGTGACACCTAAGACTGAGAAATGAAGTGCTACAGCCCTGAAAGTTAGCATAGTTATATATAATTACAGTTAAAGTAACTGAAAAAGAAATCAGGCCTCAATTACAGTTGAAAATGAAGCCAATCTGGCTGGGTCTAAGGTAAACTGGAATACAGGGTAAAAGACGATAGTGCATGCACTCTAGACCTTCATTTACTGTATGAGACCAAGGCAGAGTATATATGAGACTGTCTGGATAGCTCATTTTAGCAACCCAAACTCCAGGAGTCCAGAACAGGAAAGAGGCTTTGTAATTCTGTATAACTTAATATAATAACAGGTTACATCTCAGACTATAGTCAGCTGATACTGTAAAAATATTGGGAAGTCCCTTGAGGGTCTGAAGGTAAAAAAAAATTTTTAAATTACAAATGTGACTCATAATATTTCTATTGGACAGCACTGTTCTAGAAGTCTTGCTAAACTTTGCAATGAGGAATTTGAAGAACAGCCTAACAAGCTCTAGAACACAAAGCCCTAATGCCATAAAGTCAGCGGTCAGCAATTTTTCCCTTTTACAAGGGATAGACAGAAAATATTTTCTACTGCGTGTGCCATACTGGCCTATTCTGAAAGCAGCCATCAGCACATAAATAAATGGAAGGTCTGCCACACTTTGCCCAACCCCTGCCCTAAGATAATCTACTGTAAGTAATGGCTCCTACTAGCTCAGACTATCAAATTTTCAGGAATTTTGTGAGGCATTTTCATGTTGATAGCTTGAAATCTACCATCATGAGAGTATTTACACCATGGAAATTAGAAAACGCTATGAGTCAAGGCTTTTCTTCCTGGAAAGCTAGTTGATAAACATTCACTAGCACAACACACACAGTATGTAAAAAATTCAGTTCTCCTATATAATTAAAATTATGTTAGTTGTGTACGATCCTTGAGGAAAAACTGGCAAGTCATTCAAATCATTTTCTGTGTTCTGTGCTTCATATGAGGATCAATGGCTAAGAAAAGTTGTAAAAGAACCATAAGCAGAGAGAAGACTTAAACATCCTGAGGCAGTCAAGAGTTGTGGTTGGAGAGTGAGCAAAAGGGAGAGCAGTTTAAGATGACATGGCAAGAGCCATGAAATTATATGTACATAAGGCCTAATAGCACCCAGTAAGGACTCAACAATAAGTAGTTACTGTTAAATACATATTATTATGCATGATTACCTAGATTCATTTGTAAGCAAATATTACCAAGTATTCGGCTCTGGTGACACAACAGTTAACAGCTACAGTCCCATCTTTACAGAAAGCAGTAATCAAATAATCATATAAATATATAAAATTTAAAACTAATGAATGTTATGACAAAAAAACAAGGACCTCTGAGAAAATGCAATAGGGAATCCCAAACTACCCTCGACAGTCAGGGACAATTTCCATAAGAAACTGACCTTTGCACTGAATTTGAGGATGACAGGAATGGAAAGCACGGGAGGCAGCTCAGGTAGCAAGAACAGACTGTACAAAAGTTCTGAGGCAGGAAAAAATTTCTAACAGGTAAAGGAACTAAAAAGTCAATGTGACTGGGCATGACCAAATTATCAGGCCGAGCCCTCAATCTTGGGATTCCCCTCTATGAAACTTATTCCTGCAAAAGATATGCTAAACCTACTTAAAATCAGGCCTAGGAGTTACCCCCAGAGAACCTATTTTGTTGCTCTAAGCCAACATAGCAAGTGAACTCCCTGTTCTCACCCTGTCACAGGACATGACTTCCAGGGGTGTAAATCTCCCTAGCAATGTGGGACATAAATCCCAGGATGAGCTGGGACCCAGCATCAAGTGATTGAGAAAACATTCCTGACCAAAAACGGGGAGAGAGAAATGAGAAAAAATAAAGTGTCAGTGGCTGAGAGATTTCAAACAGAGTCAAAAGGTTATCCTGGAAATTATTCTTATGCATTATATAGATATTCATTTTTAGTTTATGGTTTATTGAAGTCACTAGAGGGGAGTACCTGAAACTGTAGAGCTGTGTTCCAATAGCTTTATTTCTTGAAGATGACTGTATAATGATACAACTTTTACAGTGTTACTGTGTGACTGTGAAAAACTTGTGTCTGATGCTCTTTTTATCTAGGGTATGGACAGATGAGTAAAAAATATGGGTAAAAAAATAAACAACAGGGAGAAAAATAAATAAATAAATTATTTATTAAATGAAATTGGGTAGACGGAAATACTAGTTGTGAATGAGAGGGAGGGGTAAGGGGTATGATATATATGAGCTTTTTCTATTTCTCCTTTTTATTTCTTTTTCTGGAGTGATGCAAATGTTCAAAAAAGTTGTCATGGTAATGAATACACAACCATGTAATGATATTGTGAGCCACTGACTGTACACTATGTATGAGATGTCTGTTAAGTTTCATCAGTTTAAAAAACAACAGCAACAACAGAAGAGGGAAGTACCTAAAAGTGTTGAACTGTATTCCAGTAGCCCTGCTTCTTGAAGATAATTGTGTAACTATACACCTTTTACAACGTGACAGTGTGTTTGTGAAAACCTTGTGTCTGAGGCTCCCTTTATTTAGGGTATGGACAGATGAGTAAAGAAATAAGAGCAAAAAGTAAATAAATAATAGGGAGGGATAAGGGGCAAAAAAAGGGGGGAGATTGAAATACTAGTGGTCAATGAGAGGGAGGGTTAAGGTGTATGGGATGTATGAATTTCTTCTTTTTTTCCTTTTATTTCTTTTTCTACAGTGATGCAAACATTCTAAAAATGATCATGGTAATGAATACACAATTATGTGAAGAAATTGTGAGCCACTGATTGTATACTTTCGGGTGAAATCCATGTGTGTGAAAACACCTCAATAAAATATATTTTTTAAAAAAGTCACTGTGGCTTTTGATTGTATACCATGTATGGAATGTATGTATGTGAAGATTTCTCAGTAAAAATATTTAAAATAAAAATAAAAAGGCAATGTGGAAGAATACCTGGGTTCGATTCCAGGCCATGTACCCAAAAAACAGTCAATGTGGCAAGAACCAAGGGAGTAAGAGGAAGGAATGCATCAGCAGGGATTGGAGAGGTAGGCAGAAGGCTTATCATCATGCAAAACCTCTCAGTCCATGTTAATATTATCCTAAGATCAGTGGGGAGGCCATAGAGTTTTACATAAAAGGTGACCTGGCTTGATTTAACATTTTTCAGAGATTAGTCCAGGAAGGAATTGGGGCGAGAATGGGGGAGAATAACAGAAAAGTGGAGATATCAACCAGTAAGCTACTGTCCACTAGACTAGCAAAGCAGTTCTCAAACTTTTTGGATCCAGGATAACTTCACTCTTTTCCAAAGTGAGAACCTCCAAAAGCTTTTGTTTATGTAACTTATATCTATAGATATTTACAGTATTAGAAACTAAAACTGAGAAATCCTTAAAATGTTAATTCATTTAAAAATAACAATCCAACACATCCAATATACAAAATGAACTCCAAACAGGATAAATTCAAAAAGATATGCACCACACCATGTTATAAGCAAACTGTTGAATGGCAAAGATAAAGATTTCTGAAAGCCACAATAGAGAAGGAATAAAACACATACAAGGGCACCTGAATAAGATTAAATGCCAACTTCTCTTCCAAAACCATAGAGGCAAGGCAGTGCAAAGATAAGTGCTGAAAGCAAAAGAAACTGCCAACCAAGAATTCTATATCCAACAAAATTAAGTCTCTCAAAAATGTGAGATTAAGACATTCCCAGATAACAAAAGCTGCAGACTCTGCCACCACTAGGCTTGCCCTAAAAGAAATGCTAATTAGAATTTTCCAAATTGAAGGGAAATCTACCAACAGATGATTGAAGCCACACAAGGAAACAAAGATCTCTGGTAAAGATAATAGCATGAGTAAATATAAATTTAAACACAAATGATTGCATTTTTGGTCTGTAAACCCACTTCTTACTTGCTATAGGATCTAATAAAAGGCAAATTCACAAAATGTAATGATATATCAGTGGTTTGACTCATTATATGGAAACGTAATTTGTGACACGAACTACATCAAGGTGGAGGGAAAAAGGGGTATAGGTGTACAGTTTGTGTCTACTCTTTTTTTTTTCACATGGGCAGGCACTGGGAATTGAACCCAGGTTTCCGGCATGGCAGGCGAGAACCACTGCACCACCATCACCCACCCATCTACTCTTGAATTTAACATGGTATCAAAGCAAACTAGATTGTTACAGATTTAGGATTTAAGCTCCTGGTAACCAAAAAGCGATTATTCAAGAATATGCAAACTCATAGAGACACAAAGTAGGAGTGCAGGTTACTAGAAGTGGGGAGCAAGGGTAATGGGGAGTTCATGCAAAATGAGTATAGGGTTTCTGATTGGTGTGAAGATAAAGTTCTAATAGCCTATGGTGGTGAGGATACCTAATACTATGACTAATTCCAATGAATGATATACTTGGGAGGGGTTGGGATGGAAAGATTTATGTTATATACATCTTTACACAATTAAAAAAAGAAAGAGAAAATGACAAATGTAATACAGATACTGGATGGGAACTAAGAATGGAGGAGAAAGGGCTCAAGGACACTGCTGCAGCCTAAGGAAAAATTGTTAAATTTCTTGAACTTGATAACTGCACATACGGTGATTACATAAATTAATAACCTTGTTCATAGGAAATTACATAGAAGTATTATGTATACAACTTGCTCTCAAATGTTCAGAAAACAGATGACAGATGAAGGCAAAATGCTAAAATAGTGGATTTAAGGATAAGGAAGGTGGGGTATACTGGAGTACTCTGCATGGGGCTTGTATTTTCTAGGAGCCCAGCTGTGGTAACAGCACTTCCCTTTCAGCCTCATAAGGTCGATTCTCCTTGAGGTCAGGGAAGCTATAGGCATTACCGCGGTCCCCAGGGTCTGAGGAGACCCCTGAAACCACGTGGGGAGAGGTAAGAACCGCTAGTCCGCTGAGGCTGAATCCTCTTAATATGGCGGTGGGGGTGAGCACCGGCTCAATTTCGGGAGGAGGCGAGGACACTCGCTGGGGCGTACGGGAGGGCGATTTGACGAACCTGAACAGCTGAACACCCACTGACCTGGCTCGTTTATGCTGCGGCCGCACCGGCGTCCATAGACCAAGGTGAGCGCAGCCTCCCCGCGCTAGCGGCTTTGGGCGAGTCCCGCACAGCAGCGCGTGAGCTCCATCCTCTCTCCCTCTCGGCTGGGCGAGCACCGCGTCCTCCCTCTCTCTCGGCTGCGCGTGCGCCTCGCCCATCCTCCCTCTCGGCCGCGCGTGCGCCCCGCCCATCCTCCCTCTCGGCTGCGCGTGCGCCCCGCCCCACTTCGTGGCGCGCGCGAGCCGGCCTGCCTGGGCGTGCGGTGGGCGCGGCGCGGTGCAGACCTGGTTCGGGATGCGGGCAGGTTCCGCCGCCGCCGCCTAGCTCGCCACAGGGGTTTGCTTGAAAACACCCCAGCGGCTGGCGGCGAGGGATACGCCGTGCGCCCAGAGAGGAGCTGCCGGCTTCACAGGCGCCGAGCCGGGTGCTGCAGCTCGGCTGGTTTCTGTCAGCGCCCCATCATACCGGTGAGAGCCCCTCCGCCTCCTCCGCTTTCCCGCCGGCTCGGCCGCCCCTCCGCTGTCCCGTGCCGCGTGAGATCAACTTGAGGTGAATGTGAAGTGCAGGTTCCTCTCCGTCTTTTTGATGTCTTTTTCTGGGCTTATGTTTGCTCTTGGCCTTAGGTGTCCCCCCATTTACAGGAAATCAAATGCCCCCTCTATTCTTTGTGAAATAGACTTTCTCCTTGGGTGCTTTGTTATAGGACTTAAAGTAGGTAATTCTTTCCTGCAGGCCACTGTGATGTAATTGATCTTGTGCTACTTTAGCTGTCTGCAAACTGCTTTTTTGCTTGCAGGGCACATTTTGGAGGGGTGAGCCATAGAATAATTTCCTAGTTTAGTGTATCAGACTGCCACCTGATGTATTGGCACCAAACACAGGCAACTTAGTATATGCATAGGGATTACTCTGCTCTCTCTGAAACAGGGTCACAGACCCACATTGGGAGCAACCACTGGCTCTACAACATGCTGGGTAAGAGCCAGGAATGACACCATGGTCTACCATTTTTTAAGCTAGATTTCTTAATTCATCACTTGCTTATGTACTGCAACCCATTAACTGTTCTCTGGAGTTTTAAGGAAGGGATATCTATATAATGCATAAGAATAACCTCCAGGATAACCTTGTAACTCTGTTTGAAATTTCTCAGCCAATGAAACTTTATTTTGTCTCATTTCTCTCTTCCCCCTTTTGGTCAAGAAGGCTTTCTCAATTCCTTGATGCCAGGCCCTAGCTCATCCTGGGATTCTGTCCCACATGGTCAGAGAACCTTATACTCCTGTGAATCAGGTCCCAAGAGGGAAGGGCAGTGAGTTCACCTGCCAGGTTGGCTTAGAGAGAGAGGCCACATCTGAGCAACAAAGGAGGTTCTCTGGAGGGTGACTCTTAGGCCTGATTTCAAGTAGACTTAGCCTGTGCTCTGCAGAAATAAGTTTTGTATGGGTGAACCCCAAGATCGAGGGCTCGGCCTATTGATTTGGTTGTCCACACTGCTTGTGAGAATATCAGGAATTCCTCAAGTGAAAAAGTTGACTATCAACTTTCTTTCTTCCCATTCTCTCAAGGGGACTTTGCAAATACTTTTTTATTCACTGCCCACATTTTTCTGGGATATATTGCAAATGCTTTTTTTCTCCTTAATTTTGTATAATTTTTTTAATATCAACTATACCTAGAAAAAAGTAAATTCATAGAGACCGAAAGTATATTACAGGGTACTGTACAATTGTGGGAAGAAGGGAAGTCATTGCTTCATGGGTGCAGAATTTCTGTTGGGGGTGAAAAAGTTTTGGTAATGGATAGTGGCAATAGTAGAACAGTAATGTGAATGTAATTAATATCTCTGACTTGTACACATGAAAATGGTTCAAATGAGAAATTTTGTGTTTATATACATGTTAACATAAAATGTAAGAAAAATAGTTCATTTTTTGGTATTTTCTGTTAAGTTTTGAATTTAGGTGTTTTCATTTCCTTGATTTTACTGTTTTTATGTAATCATCAGAAGTATACAGTCGTTCACATATCACCATATAGATGTTACATGAAATTTATCATCACAATCGACTTTTTTGTGAAAAATAACGTATATAGAAAAAAACAATAAATTTCAAATATGTCACAACAGTTACTTGTAGAGCAGGTTTTAGAATTTGTATGGGTTACAATTCCACAATTTTACGTATTTACTTTTAACTGCTCTAAGATACTAGAAACTAAAAGAAATAGCATATACTGATTCAGCAATCATACTAGTTTGTTAAACCTGACCTTCTCTGTATAACTTCACCATCTACGTTGATCCTTCTGTCCCACTCTTTAGTGGTATTTGGGCTATGCCCATTCTAACGTTTTCATGTTATAGGGGGCTGTATATAATATGGGATAGGAGGATGGAACTTGTTGATGTTCTGGAGAGGCTGGGCCCTCTGCATTTCAGGACTTATCTGGTCCAGGGACCCATCTGGAGATTGTAGGTTCTGGAAAGGTACCATAGTGCATGGAACCTTTGTAAAATCTTACATAATGCCTTAGGTGTTTTTTTTTTAATTTAAAATATTTAAAGTGATGATTTCTAAGAGCTTTATTTTCCAAAAGCAAACCAAATCAAAACAAAATCCAAACACCAAACAGACTAAGACTACCATAAACAAAACAACTGCTAGACCTTTTTTCAACTAAAACACAATAGTAGGACAGTATCTAATTCCAGAGGATTCAATGAAATGGTATTGTTCAGTTTGTCCATACTAAACATATGTATATATAAAATACTTTCCTAGACATTATAAAAATAACAAAGTTCAATAAAAACATCAAATGTAGCATCAATTAAATGACAGCAGTTAAACTAAAATGAAAACAATTATAGTTACTTTTATTTTTTATTTGTTTTTTTATTTATTTATTTTTACTATTTTTATTGATAATCAACATGCAAACACAAGCATTCTTAGCGTACAAACATTCCATACATGGTATACAATCAGTGGCTCACAATATCATCACATAGTTGTGTATTCATCATTGATCTTTTTTTTTTGTTTTTTGGCAAGGGCAGGCACCGGGAATCAAACCTGGTCTCTGGCATGGCAGGCCAGAGCTCTGCCTGCTAAGCCTCCATCACCCTCCCCACTGATCATTTCTTAGAACATTTGCATCACTCCAGAAAAAGAAATAAAAAGAAAAAAGAAAAAAACTCATACATACCATACCCCTTACCCCTTCCTCTCATTGACCACTAGTATTTACATCTACCAATTTATTTTAACATTTGTTCCCCCTATTATTTATTTTTAATCCATATTTTTTACTTATCTGTCCATGCTGTAGATAAAATGAGCATCAGACGCAAGATTTTCACAATTACACAGTCACGTTGCAAAAGCTATATCGTTATACAATCATCTTCATGAAACATGGCGAGTGGAACACAGGCACTTCCCTCTAGCCTCTCTAATACACCTAAACTAAAAAGGGGATATCTGTAAAATGTGTAAGAATAACCTCCAGTTAACCTGTTTTCGCTGTGTTGAATTTGTAGATAACTACGTACAGATTTCATATTAAGCTGACACAAGATGATTTCTACCTTGTTCTTGATGCTGGTTTAGCAAGGTTCTTGATGCTTGGTTGTGCACATGGGAAGTTAAAAACCTGTGACAAAATTCCATTACTCTCCTATGATTGACATAGGAGAGTAGCGTTTCACAGAAATCCAGAACTTTTTCAGGAGGAGATCATTAAATCTCATCTTGAGTGTATGTTTTTCCTTCTTGACGTCATCTTCTTAGCCTGAGTAGAAGAGTCAGAGAGAAGTTTTCTTACCCAGTTTTGCACCTGTTTGCAAAGACGGGGGAAATACTGTACTATTTTGTTCAATTTTGTTCTTCCAGGTCAGCAAGTCTTTAAGATTTGCAATGATCCTTCCTCACTTAAGTTCAAACAGCATTGGACACATTTGAAGATTACTTTTTACCACATGACTTCTTGATATTTTACCAAGAATCTTGTCACTTAAAATCTAAAATATTTTTTCTGTGGCCTTATAGAGCAGAGTCTTGTTCAGCTGTTTCATGTGATGAGAGATATTTAAGTTGGCTGGTTTCAGTAGCTGTTCATTTTCAAAGCCCTTAGCAGAAATCTGGCCTACAGTTGCTTTGAAAGTGCTCCTGAAATTCACCTTCATCTCGGAGAACTTTTCCTCTGCCAAGCACTGATTATCTGTATGTCACAGGAGATTTTTTGGCTCTTTGTTTGGGTTTTCACACAAATTAAACAAATTTTAGTGTACCAGATCTTAGTTTAATAAAATTTATTGTTTTTTTTGTAGCTTTAAACAAAACTTTTTTCATTTCATCTCTCCAAGCTTTGGGTACTTTTCTGTGAAGAAAACAGGCCATTGTGAAGTCAGATTTTGTTTGTTTGTTTGTTTTGTTTTGTTTTAAACAACAGCACCATTCGCATGGAACCATGGGTCACTCTTAGCACCAGATGCCAATATGATTCCTCCAAGATAGACCTTCTTGTTTCCAGATAGGAAGACATACATTAAATATCCTGTCCTTTGCTTGCTTAGGTCAGCAGAAAAAGTTTTATTGACTTTACCATCATTTTAAAAAAATTTTAAATATTATAGAATAATGTTGGTGATGTCTGTTGATGCATCAGTCTAGACAGAAAAACTGTTGTTTTTTCTTTTACTCATAGGTGTTTACCATCAAGTGATGTCAATATGTTGACTCATCTTATTGGTATTGTAGTGTAGAATCTCTTTCAATTTCTCCTACTACATATTGTGTAAACATTTTATTCTGTGTAATTTCACGTTGGCTTTATTAGAGTCTCAGCAATGGTGTAACTTTCCCTTTTCTGAGCAGTAAGTTCTGCTACTGAGTAACTTGCTGCCTGAGTTTCTACACTCTATTCCTTTTTTTTTATTTTTGTGCGAGGACAGGCACTGGGAATCGAACCTGGGTCTGTGGCATGGTAGGCAAGAATTCTGCCACTGAGCCACTATCACACTGCCCTGTATTTCATTTTTTATGGAAGAGTTTTATTCTGTTTATTTTGAGATTCCAGTAGTCATTTAAAACATCACCTTTATTTGTCAAATGACTGTAATTTGTACTTACATCTTTTGAATGTTGTTTGAACCATTGTCACTTTTGTAAAAGTGCTTACCACAAATAACACAAAATGGAACAGGACAACTTGCATTTCTAACATTATATGGCCCAACTGGAATTGCACTATGCCACACAAACTTACTTTCATAGGAACACAGAATATACAAGGAGCACTGGGAGCCAATTGGGCCTATAAGGTGGTCCTGTTTGGGAATCAAATGACTTCCCCAATCAGTCTTCCCCTTGACCTACCCTAGGCAATATTTATTCCATCATCTTTATCCTTGGGGAATTTTTTTCCCGAGGTGAGTATCTAGCCTTGATGGACTTTGGGTGGCCCTGGGAGAGGGCGGTATGATAACACCAATATATTTCTTCCCAGGTTAATTTTGCTATTAGGTTTCTCATTATTGCTTCTATCTTCTGTAAGGTGTATAAGTGTTTTTTAAGGAAACCCTTGAAGAAGGGCAATCCCCTTCAAATATTTCCTAAGGTCTAGCCAGAACTTGGGAACTTCAAACTTACTTAGTTTACTTCTGGGTAAGCTTGGCATGTTTTGTTGTAATGGTAAATATGTTGGTATCAGATTGGGAGGTGACTCATCCATGGAAAGTGAAGTTAGGTTTCCCTTTTGATTTGCATTTCATAAGAATTGCCTTTGTTGGAGCATCCAAGAGCTATGATTATTAATTGTGGGCTGGCAGTATTTTAATTGTTTCAAAGCCATTTCTCTTGAGTGTTTTGTGAAGTTTGTGATTGATATTGGGAAAAATGAAATTCTTGACCTATCAGGGAAGAATTCCCATGCTGGTTGTAGGTCCTGAGTCTTTCAGCATGCTTTAGTGCTGGTGTTATTATGTTGTATGTATGACAATTCCTGAAAACATTGTTTAGTGGGTGTCCCGGTTTGAAAGGATTTGTGTATCCTAGGAAAGCCATGTTTTAATCCTAATCAGTCTTGTGGGAAAAACTGTTTCTCTTAATCCCTAGTCAGTACTGTATGTCAGAAACTTGATTAGATTGTCTCCACAGAGATTTGACTCACCCAATGGTGGGTGTGAACTTGTGAACAGAGGGAGATGTGACTCTACCCATTCCATGAGGGTCTTGATTAGTTTACTGGAATCCTTTAAAAGAGAAAGCATTTTGGAGAGAGTCTCTTTTTGAGAATGACAAGAGAACCATGAAACAAACAGCCCATGCCACCAGAGACCTTTGGAGATTAAGAAGAAATCCACCCCCGGGAGAGCTCCATGAAATAAGAAGCCTGGAGTGAAAGCAAGGAGATGTCACCATGTTTGCTATGTGCCTTTCCAGTTGACGGAGAAACCCTGTACTTCATCGGTCTTCTTGAACCAAGGTATCTTTCCCTGATGGCTTAGATTGGACATTTTTATAGACTGCTTTAATTGGGACATTTTCTCACCCTTAGAACTGTCAACTAGCAACTTATTAAATTCCCTTTTTTTAAAAAGCCATTCTGTTTCTGGTATATCACATTCTGGCAGCTAGCAAACTAGAATAGTAGGTAAAGAGAACGTCTATGGCAATGTATCATTGACCATTTGGTGCAGTTCCTTTCTCCTGTAGTAAGTGAAGTTTGTATTGGAGGAGGGAGGACATCATTGTAATTGATAGGGAAAGAGACCTTTATTTGTAAAGTCATGTATTGGAAGGGTTTATGTTTGTTATCATACTACCAATCAGTAAGAGCTATAATTTTATCTCTGTAATCCTAAAGGCTTGTTGGTATTCGCTCTGTATGATCACAGTCTTGATTTACATGCACCAATTATGGGCATCTTGAGTATAATATTGAGTGCACATTAATTATCCTTTGGCATTCCTTAAGTAAGACTTGATAGGTAGATTGCTCTTTTTCTTTGGTGGTATTACTAATATGGTATTTTGTTTAACTTGAGGCAGGAGGTGGCCCATGGGTTTGAAGAAATGTATGGGTTACTACCCATGTTATGGAGACTGGCTTAGCTGGAAGAAGGTTATTAGTGGCAGCAGATATAGAAGAATTAGGCTCAGTGTTGATATCTATAGTTGTTAGTAGGATTGACAAACCTGAATGGACAACAATGGTTCTCGTTGCCCCCAAGAGAACTTTCTTAGCTCCTTTTATCATGAGGTGTTCATTAAGTTCATTAAGACCCACCTGAAATGTACAGAGCCAAACCTGTGCAGAAATAATCTAATCAAATGTTCTCAACCAGATTCTATGAAGATTCCATGCACTAGGAATCTAGTTACTTTCAAGAAACCTACAACTTTCAGATGGCTTCCTAGGCCAGATAGATCCTGAAACACTGAGAGGCCAGCCTCTCCAGAACATCAATTAGTTCCATCCTCTAAACCCCACATTATTGACATGACTTCCAACATGAGAAAGTTGAAATGAGCATAACCCAAATAACCCTAAAGACTGGGAGAAAGATCAAAGGAGATGGTGCAGTTAGTTCCACAGAGAAGGTAGGGTTTAGCAAATGAATATGATTACTGAGTCATTATATTGATACTTCTTTTAGTCTCCAGTGTCTTGGAACAGCTAGTAGTAAAACATAAAATTGTGAAATTGTAACTCATACGAAACTCTGAAATCTGTTCTTCAATTAATTGTTGTGCTTTGCTTTGAAATATATTGCTTTTTTTGTATATATGTTTGTTCTAATTTGCTAGCTGCTGGGATGTGATATCCCAGAAACAGAATGGCTTTTAAAAAGGGGCATTTATTAAGTTGCAAATTTACAGTTCTAAGGCTGTGAAAATGTTCCAATTAAAGCAAGTCTATAAAAATGTCCAAATTAAAGTACTTTCACTCAAGAAGGCTGATGAAGTTCAGGGTTTCTCTCTCAACTGGAAAGGCACATGGTGAACATGGTGCCATGGCCTCTTGTGGTTCTCATGGATCTCCCAAAATGTTTCCTCTTTTAAAGGATTCTAGTAAATTAATTAATTGGAATGGGTAGAGTCACATCTCCCTTAATCAAAGGTTAATGCCCACAGTTGGATGTGCCTCTTCTCAGTGGGATATAATCTAATCAAGTCTCCAACCTACAGTACTGCATAGGGATTAAAAGAAATGACTGCCTCTACAAGAAATTTCAGGATTAAAGCATGGCTTTTCTAGGGTACATAATCCTTTCAAACCAGCATATTCCATTCTCTGGCCCCTAAAAATGATGTTTTTTCCCCATATACAAAATACATTCATTCCATCACAGTATCAGAAAGCCTTAAAACTTCTCAGTACTGAATACTAATGCAGCACAAAGTCAGACATGGTGCAAAATCTCATCAAAGTCAGATACAGGCATGGTCTGATCTAAGGCAAAATTCTCCTATAGCTCTAGGTCTGTAAAACTCAGAATCAGTTAGTTCCTGTCAACATACAAAGGAGAGACAGTCACAGGATGCATATTCCTATTTCCATAGGGAGAAATTGGAAGGAACATAGCGATCACTGGACCCAAGCAGTTTTGGAAACCTGCAGGATAAAGTCAATTAGATTTCAAAGTCTAAGAGTCATTTATCTTCAGGGCTTTAGAAAAAGGCAGTCCCACCCTTTCTAAGGGTCTGTACACCCACCTGCCTCTCTCCTTGTGGGGACATTGGGGAGACCCACTTTTTACTTGGATCCACCCTCTCCAAGTATTGGGGCTGTACCTGGCTCTCTGCCATCTCTGGGGCACATGCTCAGCCTCTCCGTGTGGTGGCAGCCAGGCTCTCCCCAATCCCCAAGGAATGTGTTCCACCTCCTTCAAGGACTGATGCGACAGGGCTCTTCCACTGCAATGAGGTGGAAGGCCTACCCTCTCCCTTCAGGGCAAACTCACCCTTTCCAAGTACTTGGGTGGGCCCAATCTCCTGGCCTAACGCTTTTTGACTTCAACCTCCAGTCTCCATGGTTCTACCTCTGAAGGTAGGTCTACCCCACAAGATTGGATTAGGAGCATGACTTTCCTGTTTTAACAGAACAGAAAACCAGCACATTCCACCCTCAGTTTCAAACCAGCACATTACACCCTCTGAGCCCCCAAAGGGCATGTTCTTTCCATATACAAAATATATTTATTGTATCACAATATCACAAAAGCCTTCAATTATTTCAGTAATAACAGAAAGTCAGAAACAGTACAAAATCTCATCAAAATAAGCCACAGGCATGATTTGTCCTAAGGCAAAATTCTTTTCTGACTATGGACCTGTGAAGTTTAGAACAAGTTGTCTGCTTCCAGTACACAATGGAAGGACAATCATAGGATGAACATTCCCATTGCCATAGGGAGAAATTGGAAGGAAAACAGGTCATTGGACCCAAACATTTCCAAAAAACTGCAGGGCAGACTCCCTTAGATTTCAAAGTCTGTGGGCCCTTTATCATCCTCAGGGCTTGGAAGAGGAGCAGTCCTACTCTTTACAAGGGTTTCTGCAGTGGCCCTGTTCTCTCCAATGTGGGAATGATGCTTGCAATCTAGGGGAACATTGAGGAGACCACCTTTTTTCAACACTCCCCCCAAGCATTGGTGCAGCACTCTGACTCTTTTGTCTCTGAGGCACATGCTCAACCCTCTCAGATCACTGGAGTGGCAGTGAGGCTCTGCCCAGTGCTCTGGGAATGTGCTCTACTTTCTCTGAGGCTCAAGGAGATGAAACTCTTCTGCTTGTCCCCTACCTCCAGGGTAAACTCACCCTTTCCATGTGGGTGTGCAGGTCCTTTCTCCTGGTCAGAGATTGCTTGGCTTCAGACCTTAACTTCCATGGTTTTACTGTGAACATTTTTTTTCCTTCAGTTTATCCCTTTTAGTCCAGATTGGCAGTGGTTCTGTTTATACAGATCTCACAAAAATATCTTGGTTTAGCATGCACTATACAGGGGTTAAATCCATCAGACTCCGATTTCCAATCCTGGCTTGTCCTGACATGGCTGACTGGTTCCATGTTTGGTTCAATCCTCAGGTGTGCCATTGCTACTGCTGCTGGGGTCCCTGTTTATGAAAACTCAGAACTTTTCAGACCATCAATTTCTGGCTATTTTGTACCCAAGAGTTCAGTTCTCAACTTATCTCTTTCCTGTTGGATTTTAATCTAAGCTACAAGAAGAAGCCAGGCTGCATTTCCATATTTAGTTTGAAGATTTCCTCAACTAGATATCCTAGCTGGTTGCTTTCAAATTCTCCCTTCCATCTAGTACCAGGACTCAATTTTTCCAAATTCTCTGCAAGTTTAAAACAAGGATTGCCTTTCTTCCAGTTTGCAATGATGCATTGCTCATTTCTAAATCTTCATTAGAAGTATCTTTAATGTCCATATTTCTATCAACAGTCTCTTAAAAGCATTCTAGGCCTTCTCTGTCAAGCTCCTCAGAACTCTTCCAGATTCTACCCCTTATCCATTTCAAAAGCCTTTCCAACAAGTTTGGTTTTTGTAAACCACAGTGTCCCACTTCTCTGGTACCAAAATATGTTTAAATCTGTTTTGGTTTGTTCAAGATGCTGGAATGCAATATTCCAGAAATGGATTGGCTTTAATAAAGGGGATTAATTAAGTCACAAGTTTATTCTGTGTTGGTTTGAAATGATGTATGTACCCTAGAAAAGCCATGTTTTAATCCTAATCCCATTTTGTAAAGGCAGCCACTTCTTCTAATCCCTGTTCAGTATTATGTGTTTGAAATGTAATGAGATCATCTCCCTGGAGATGTGATTTAATGAAGAGTGGTTGTTAAACTGAATTAGGTAGAGGTGTGTCTCCACCCATTTGGGTGAGTTTTGATTAGTTTCTGAAGTCCTATAGAAGAGGAAACATTTTAGAGAGTGGGAGATTCAGAGAGAGCAGAGCAGAACGACATAGCCATGAGAATCAGAGTCCACCAGCCAGCAACCTTTGGAGATGAAGATGGAAAATGTCTCCTTGGCAGCTTCATGAAACAAGAAGCCAGGAGAAGAAGCTAGCAGATGATGCTGTGTTTGCCATGTACCCTTCCAGATGAGAGAGGAACGTGCACCATGTTCAACATGTGCCTTTCCAGATGAGAGAGAAACTCTGACTGTGTTCACCATGTACCTTCTCACTTGAGAGAGAAACCCTGAACTTCATCAGCCTTCTTGAACCAAGGTATCTTTCCCTGGATGACTTAGATTGTACATTCCTATGGACTTGTTTTAATTGGGACATTTTCTTAGCCTTGGAACTGTAAACTAGCATATGATTAAATTCCCCTTTTTAAAAGTCATTCCATTTATGGTGTATTGTATTCCAGCAGCTAGCAAACTGGAAGTTCTAAGACCATAAAAATGTCACAACTAAGGCATCCAAGAAAGATCTTTAAAAAAATTTTTTTTATTAATTTTTAAATTAAAAAAATATACAAGAAAGAAACAAAAGCATTCTTAACACATGATCACTCTGTTCTACATTTATATCAGTAATTCACAATATCATCACATAGTTGCACATTCATCATCATGATCATTTCTTAGAACATTTGCATCAATTCAGAAAAAGAAATAAAAAGACAACAGAAAAAGAGATAAAACAAAAACAGAAAAAAATTATATATACCATGCCCCTTACCCCTCCCTTTCATTGATCACTAGCATTTCAAACTAAATTTATTTTAACATTTGTTCCCCCTGTTATTTATTTTTATTCTATATGGTCTACTCATCTACTGACAAGGTAGATAAAGGAGCATCAGACACAGGGTTTTCACAGTCACACAGTCACATTGTGAAAGCTGTATCATTATGCAATCATCATCAAGAAACATGGCTACTGGAACACAGCTCTACATTTTCAGGCAGTTCCCTCCCCCCTCTCCATTACATCTGGAATAACAAGGTGTTATTTACTTAATGTGTAAGAATAACCTCCAGGATAACCTTCTGACTCTGTTTGGAATCTCTCAGCCATTGACACTTTGTCTCATTTCACTCTTCCCCCTTTTGGTGGAGAAGGTTTTCTCAATCCCTTGATGCTGAGTCTCAGCTCATTCTAGGATTTCTGTCCCACATTGCCAGGAAGGTCCACACCCCTGGGAGTCATGTCCCATGTAGACAGGGGGAGGGTGGTGAGTTTGCTTGTGCATTGGCTGGAGAGAGAGGCCACATCTGAGTAACAGAAGAGGTTGTCTTGGGGGTGACTGCTCGGCCTAATTTTAAGTAGGCTTGACCTATCATGGGGTTAAGTTTCATATGAACAAACCCCAAGACTAGGGGCTCAGCCTATAGCTTTGATTGTCCCCACTGCTTGTGAGAATATCAAGAATTCACCTTGGGGAGGTTGAATTTTCCCTCCTTCTCACCATTTCCTGAAGGGAACTTTGCAAATACTCAGGAAAGATATTTTGATTCCAAAGAATGGCCAAATGGCAGCTGAGATTTCTTGTCAGCTGGGAAGGCCTATGGCTGGCACCTGAGGTTCTTGCTCTGGTTTGTTTCTTTGTTTCTGTTTCTAGTGGCTCCCTCTCTGAGCATCTGTGGGCCCTCACTTAGCTACTCTGTATCAGCTTTCTCCAGGTTCTGGCTTGCTTAGCATCTCATGGAAAGGTACAGGGCAAACCTTGCTGGGTTGTGGTTTCTAACATCTCTCCAAGCATCTCTGTTGGCACTCTAAGCATCTCTGTTGACATTCCACGCATCTCCAAGTGTCTGTGTCGGAGTTTTTACTCAAATATTTCCCTGTGCCGGCTCTTTTAAGGACTCTAGTAAATTAAGACCCAACTTAAATAGGTGGGGCCAAACCTCCATGGAAATAATCTAATCAAAAGGTCACACCCACGGTTGAGTAGACCACATCACCATGGAAACAACCGAATCAAAATGTTCTACCCAAACAGTAGGTCTGCCCCTGCACAGTAAGATTAGAATTAATAGAATATGGCTTTTCTGGGGTACAGAACAGATTATAACCAGCCCAGGGGGAGACTAGTGACAACAGTGGCTTGGACCAAGTGATAGTAGTAGGTGTGGTGAAGTGATCAGATTGTGGATGTATTTAGAAAGTACAACTATGAGGACTTCCTGGTGGATTGAATGTTGGGTGAAAGAACTCATACATCCTATATCCCTTACCCCTCCGTCTCATTACCACTAGTATTTGTAATCTACCCCATTTTTTAAAACCCCTAATCCCCCTCTGTTACTTATATTTGTCCTTATATTTTTTACTCATCTGTCCATACCCTGGATAAAAGGAACATCAGATACAAGATTTTCACAATCACATGGTCATATTGTAAAAGCTATATAGTTATACAGTCCTCTTCAAGAATCAAGGCTACTAGAATACAGTTCAACAGTTTCAGGTACTTCCTTCTAGACAGTTCAACAGTTTCAGGTACTTCCTTCTAGCCACTCCAATATACTGTAAACTAAGAATGGATAGCTATATAATGTATAAGAATAACCTCTAAGATAACTTCTTGACTGTGATTGAAATCTGTCAGCCTCTGAGACTTTATCTCATTCCTCTCTTCCTGCTTTTGGTCGGAAGTCTTTCTCAATCCCATGATTTTGTCCTAGCTTATCCCTGAGAATCATGTTTCATGTAGTTAGGGAGATTTATACTCCTGGGAGTCATGACCCACTAGGGGAAAGGGCAGTGAGTTCACTTGCTGAGTTGTCTTAGAGAGAAAGGTCACTCCTGAGCAAGAAAAGAGGGTTTCTGGTGATGACTCTTAGGCATTATTATAAGTAGGCTTAGCCTATCCTTTGCAGGAATAAGCTTTATCAGGGTGAGCCCAAACATCGAGGGCTCGGTCTGTTGAACTGGTTCTCCCCACTGCTTGTGAGAATATCAGAAATTCCCCAGATGGGGAAGTTGAATATCTCCTCCTTTCTCATCAGCCCCCCAAGGGGACTATGCAAATATTTGTTTATTCTCTGCTCAGAAGAGAGGAATTCTTGACAGTGAGTATTAACAACTCTTTAAGGAGAGAAATGAGGCAGTAGCTATATTGGGGAGGTGGAGCAAGAATTTTTTTTCTTCTTCTAAGAGATAGAAAATAACAGCATGATTATATGATGATGAAAATGATCCGGTGAAAAGGAATGAGTACATTATTCTTATATTCCATGATCAGCTCATATATACTGTTAACTTTTTTGCCCCTCCTTTACTTTGCCACACTTGCCTGGCAATACCTTGAACTTGATGAAATCCAACACTTCTACTACTAGGTGCTTGCTCTTTCTGTTACACCCCATACTGTAGTGAGCACAAACTGTCACAGCAGGGAGAAGATTTTCCCTTTGCTCTGTGGAGCTCTGGCCTTAGACTTGAGCAATAAAAAAGTCAGCAAAAAGTGGACTCTGAGGCTATACATGAGAGAAAGTGGCTTAGTCTCAAGATGATGGGATTGAGAACTGACTTTTTTTCTAAAGGACTTTAAATCCCCGAAAGCAGATTCATTTGGGTTTGTCAGTTTATTTAGTGGAGAGTTCTCTGAATGTT
Source organism: Tamandua tetradactyla (assembly GCF_023851605.1). Classification (NCBI taxonomy): domain Eukaryota; kingdom Metazoa; phylum Chordata; class Mammalia; order Pilosa; family Myrmecophagidae; genus Tamandua; species Tamandua tetradactyla. The sequence continues at coordinate 77,471,385 of NC_135329.1, read as the reverse complement.
TTCCCCAGGTTAGATGTTTGTCTGTTTGAGCATTTTCCACAGTGATGGGGTATAGAGGTATTGAGGCCATAGGAAGTTATTTGGAATTATAAAATGTGTTGGCTCTGTTTCTCAGTCTCTTCCTTCATGCTTTCACATTTCTGAGTCCTGACCTTCCTGGGTTTCTTCTGTGCTGAGTGGCTCCCCTTCTCCTTACTTTTAATGAAGTTCCTTATAATCTCCTCCTCCCCTCCTTAGATTTCTATTTTGCCACTATGAAGCTAAACATAATATTCCTTCTTTACTATCTACTTTAAATCAGTTCAGGGAGGGAGGGGAGAGAAATGCCTGTGTTATCCTGAGTGAGCTGGATGTTTGAATTATTTCTTATATCCTGAAATAAGGTTTCCTATGATATAGTGTACTGAATGTTAATATTTTCAAGTGTGTCAACTGTAAAAAATTAACAGTGAAAGATTCATGAGATATGCTCTTAATGTAGCTTTAGAAATCGTCACACCAGTAAAATGACTTGCTGGCAGCAATACTTTTGAAAGCACATAGGACTTTTCCCCCTTTGGATATATAATGATTCTAAATTACTTTGGAAATTGGGACTTAGTTTTGGCTTTGAAGTAATTTTTTTTAAAAAAAAGTCAAGTGAAAAAAGAATAGTAACATTTAAAATTTCTCATTTAAAACTGTAAAAACAGTTCATGTGCTTTTTACACGTAAACCTGAATATGTTTACTTTTTAAAAAATTGAGGTGATAGGAAAAATGAAAAAGGATCATGGGTGTATTTTGTAAAAGTAAAAAAAATACAAAAAAACTTTGTATTTGAAGAAAAATCCAGAACATCTGTATCTTCTAATTCTGTTAAGTATAAGAATTTGAAGTCTGCTCTTTTGCACCTCTTTTGTCCTTTAAATATACTATTACTAAATATTGTATGGTTTTTTGATTAGTTTGTTGGATTGGCAGTAATTTTTCACTTTTAGTGATGTCATAAAATTCTCCTTCGGTAATCATTGATATATAAAATTAAAAGATATTCAAAGGTGTTTTTGTTTAATAGTTGCAAAGTTAATCTGAAAAATTATAAACATTTTGTGAATTAAGATTTAAGATTATTTTAAAATGTAGAATGTGTACTTTTTAAAGATGAAAGCTGTTTGATTGAAAATGTACATTAAGTGCATTAAATAAGAAAATTTTATATGAGCTTTTTACTTTGTCTAAACAATTTATTATGCATTTAAAATGTTCTCCTATATAATAGTCATACATACTTTCAAGTATTAGACTACTATTTGAATGGTGGACAGTAAGTACACTAATCAGTCATAGGATGCTTTAGTGGGTTTAGTATTTTAAAAGTATACTACCAGAGAAAAGGAAGGATAGTTTGAATTGTCTCAAAAGACATGTTCACACTATATTGTAAACTGTGTTATGTTAGTTATCTGCATTTTTGTAACTCTAGGATTTTGATAACATTTCACGTGCTGATTTTAGTTACACGTTACATATTTAAGTGTTCTGCCAGAAGCACATACAATTGAAATGTTCTCTTTTGGTTTCCAGGCTTATCTTGTGTTGCCGATAATCAAGAACTTTCAGTTGTATGGCTTTTTTTTTTAAGTTGCAACAAAATGTATACATAACAGGGCAGGCCATAGTGGCTCAGTGGCAGGGTTCTCACCTGCCATGCCAGAGACCTGGGTTCAATTCCCAGTTCCTGCCCATGCAAAAAAAAAAAAGTGAATGTAACGAAATTTGCCATTTTAAGATTTGTTAAGTGTAAAGTTCATTATCATTAATTATATTCACTAGTTGCATGGCTTCTATGACATTTAATGTATTAAAAGCAATTGCATAAGTGTTTAATGTTTTTATGTTAACATTTTTCTTTTAGGTTATCTGCAATGGTGAGATGAAGTAACTTAAGATGAGCAAATTAAAAGTGATACCAGAGAAAAGGTACTGTGTATATGTATAAATTACAGGATGTATAACAATATGTGCAAATTATAGAAATGATACATGAAATGATTATTTGAAAGTCATTAGTTAAAAATATTATTTGTGCTTAAATAATAGTGTATTTGTATTAATTTTTTTTAATGTTTAACTTTTCAGTTAAAACAGGAATCATCAAACTGTGACCCAGTGACCAAATCTAACCCAGTTCCTATTTTAGTGTGGCCCATGAGTTAAGAATGATTTTTACATTTTTAAATGCTTGCAAAAACCAAAAGAATAGTATTTTTGACACATGAAGATTGCATGAAATTCAAATTTCAGGGTATATCAGGTTTTATTATTTATAAGAAAATCAAAATAAAGGAAAGATATAGCCATATTTATCCATTTACATGTTCTCTGTCTGCTTTTGCACTGCAGCAGCTGAGTTGAACAGTCGTGACAGAGATTGTATGGCCTACAGTGCCTAAAATATGTATTGTGTGGCCCTTTGCAGAAAAATTTTCCTGATCCCTGAGTTAAAGCACCTTATATAATCTCTGTTAAAGCTTGTAAGTGCTAAAAATATGTCTTAAGATTGGTATTACTTTGGGCCCTTTCACTTAAAATGGCAGACAGATTTTATTGATTCCATTTTGGAGTTTTGCTAGGTATATATGCTTGAACAGATTGCTTAACCTTGTTAATCCTCAGTTTTGTCAACTGTAAAATAAGTTTAATGATAATGCTGTGTTGACAAAGTTGCAAAGAATAAATAATGCCTGGCCAACCCACTAAATCATAACTTATTAATCAAAAAATGAAAGTTTCTGCTTATAGTAGTATTTTATTTTTGCTTATGTATATGCAACTCTGCATTTATAGATATGCTTCAAATCTGTTTTATAATGAGATGTATACACACAGTTTATTTAGATAAGACTTTTTTTAATTGTTAGATGTTTCAATTTGCTAAATCTGCCAGAATGATGGATTGGCTTTTACAAAGGTGATTTATTAGGTTACAGATTTACAGTTCTAAGTATGTGAAGATATCCAAATTAGAGCATCAATATGAGGATACCTTCACTCAAAAGCCGATGGCATCAGGGTTTCTCTGTCACATGGGAAGGCACATGGTAATCTCTGCTGGCCTTTCTCTCCTGGCTGTTTTTCAGAATGGCTCTCTTAGTTCCTATGGGTCTTTCTGGCCTGAATTGGGATATTTTCCCTTTCTAAGCATCTGTGGGCCGTCTTTTAGCTTCTCTGGGGCAAACTCTGGGTTTCATCTTTTTAGTAGTTTGTTTCTTCAAAGGTCAGCCCTGAGTGCTCTCTCTGTTTTTTGACTTCTATTCTATTCATAGAGGATTCCAGTAAAAGCATTAAGACCCACCTTGAATTGGGTGGGTCACATCTCTATGGAAACAGTCTAATCAGAAGTTTCCCCCTACCATAGGTCTGCACCCACAAGATTGGATTAGAAGAACAGCTTTTCTAGGTTACATAACAATTTCAAACCAGCAAATTAGGTTTTCCATTTTTTATGTATACATTATGTATGTAATGCATATAATACATTGTAACAAATTTTGCATGTCCAAATACAAATATTGTTCAAACAGATTTTATTGTCCAAGCACTTGTGTTATTTCTTTTTTTCTACATGGGCAGGCACTGGGAATCGAACCCGGGTCCTCGGGCATGGCAGGCAAGCATTCTTACCTGCTGAGCCACCGTGGCCCGCCCTGTGTTATTTCTTTATGAAAGGAAATAGGCATTGTTTTGGGTTATAAAAGAGTACTACCCTTATTTTTCAGTTTAAGTCAAACAAGTAACGCTGTTCTTATCGATTCAAGTTTCTAGGTAATTGTTTATAAGAATATAAAGTCTCTTATAGTTTGAAAACTTCTGGCTCCTAAGATCAGTTTTAATTTTTTCCTCCTGAAGTAGATTTCTTTGGAAATTTGTTATATGTTTTTGTTGTTTTGGACTGACTAAATTGTGATCACCGCAGATAACCTTCTAGAGGAAATTATAATTTCTAGTAATACTTATGACATGCTTCTGTGAAGAAAGGTGAATACAATAAAGTGTACTTAGATAGGAAAGGGTCAAAATCTTTCTTTTCCCTTTTTATCATCTGGCAATCATTACTGATTGTGTTTGAGAACTCACGAAAATGTCTTTGAGGGTTCTGAGGAGGGAAAAAAATAATACTTCTAGGTATTGTCTTAAAGTTTTTTTTCCCTGTAATCAGATTTGATCAATGCACAACATTTATTGTGTACTTTGCATGTCTTCAGAGGCTTCTGTAGATGCACTTTCTGAGTTATTTCTTGTTTTGTCTTTCTTAGGTTTGTTTCACAGCCATGAAGTATATTAAATGCCTTTTATGTAGTAGCTTGATACTAAATATGTGAGAATAGAAAAGAAGCTTAAATATAACTGTACAATGCTTTGCAGAAAATGAGTGTTCAGTGTGTTTTAAAAAATTTTAACAAGCCCTAATCTGTTTTTCTAATGTTTTTATTGAGAAATCTTCACACACATACATTCCATACATGATGTACAATCAGTGATTCAAAACATCATCATGTAATTGTGTATTTATCACCATGATCATTTTTTAGAACATTTGCATCACTCCAGAAAAATAAATAAAAAGAAAAAAAAAGAGAAAACTCATACATACGGTTACTAGTTAGCTAGCTGTTGGAATGTGGTATACTAGAAATAGAACAGCTTTATAAAGGGGAATTTAATAAGTTGCTAGTTTACAGTTCTAAGGCTGTGCAATTGTCCAAATTAAAACAAGTCTATAGAAATGTCCAATCGAAGGCATCCAGGGAAAGATACCTTGGTTCAAAAAGGCTGATGATGTTTAGTCTTTCTTTTTCAGCTGGAAGGGCACATAGCAAACATGGTAGCATCTGCTAGCTTTCTTTCCAGGCATCTTATTTCATGAAGCTCCCTGGGAGGCGTTTTCCTTCTTCATCTCCAAAGGTTGCTGGCTGGTGGACTCTGTCATTTTCTTGTCCTTCTGTCATGGTTCTGTGGCTCTCTCCTCATTCTCAAAAGGAACTCTCCAAAATGCCTATTCTTTTGTAGGAGTCCAGTAAACTAATTAAGACCCAGGTAGACTGGGTGGAGACATGTCTCCATCTACTCAAGTTAATACCCACAGTTCATTGAGTCACATCTCCATTGAGATAACCTAATCAAGTGCCCAGCCTATAGTACTCTATAGGAATTAGAGGAAACCATTGTTCCCACAAGATTGATTAGTATTGAAACATGGATTTTCTAGGGTACATGAATCCTTTCAAACCGGCACACATGCCATACACTTTACCCCTCTCTCTCATTGACTACTAGTATTTCCATCTACCCAATTTATTTTACCGTTTGTCCCCCACTGTTATTTACTTATTTATTTTTTAATCCATATTTTTTTTACTCATCTGTCCATACCCCGGATAAAAGGAACATCATACACAAGGTTTTCACAATTACACAGTCACATTGTAAACATTATATTATTATACAATCATCTTCAAGAATCAAGGCTACTGGAACATAGCTCAACAATGTCAAGTACTTCTTGCTAGCCACTCCAATTCACCATAAACTGAAAAGGGATATCTGTATAATGCATAAGTATAACCTCCGGGATAACCTCTTGACTTTGAGATCTCTCAGCCACTGAAACTTTATTTTGTCTCATTTTCTAACCCCCTTGTTCTTGCTTACAAGCTGCTGGAATGTGATATAGCAGAAACAGAATGGCTTTTAAAAAGGGGAATTTATTAAGTTGCAAGTTTAAGGTCTAAGCCTGTGAAGATATCCAAATTAAAGGCAAGGCTATGAAAATGTCCATTAAGGCACCAACAAGATATTACTTTGACTCAGGAAAGACCTGTGTACTTTTGGGTTTCTCTCTCACCTGGAATGGTACATGGCAAAGTCTGCTAGTTTTCTCTCCCTGCTTCTTGTTTCATGAAGCTCCCCCAGGGCTGTTTTCCTTCTTCATCTCCAGATGTCTCTAGCTGGGCTCCTGTGGCTCTCTACCTTTTTCCAAGAAGATTCCCACTTAAATGGCTCCAGTAAGCAGCCCCATCTTGAATGAGTGGAGACGCATCTCCATGGAAACCATCTAATCAAAAGTTACGACCTGAAATGTGACCTCACATACAGTATAAAACACACACACACACACACACACAAAAAAAAAACCAACCAAACAAACAAACAAACAAGAAACAGTTACCACCCACAGATGGGTTGGTCATATCTGCATGGAAACAATCATGATCTGCTCTCCCAGCAATATTGAATGAGGATTAAATAACTTGGATTTTCTGGGGTTCAGAACAGATTCATGCACACCCCTCTTGGTCAAGAAGACTTTCTCAATCCCTTAATGCTGGGTCCCAGCTCATCCCAAGATTACTATCCCATGTTACCAGGGAGATTTATACCCCTGGGAGTCATGTCCCATGTAGGAGAGAGGGGAGTGAGTTCACCTGCAGAGTTGGTTTAGAGAGGCCACATCTGAGCAGCAAAAGGGGTTCTCTGGGATTGACTCTTAGGCCTAATTTTAAGTAGACTTAGCCTATCCTTTGCAGAAATAATTTTGATAACAGCAAACCCCAAGATTGAGGACTCAGCCTATTGATTTGGTTATCTCCATTAGTTGCAAGAATATCAGAAATTCTCCAGTTGGGGAAGTTGAATATTTCCTCCTTCTTTCCCATTCCCCCAAGAGGACTTTGCAAATACTTCTTTACTCACTGCCCTAAGTATTCTGAGATTTACTGGGGCATCACACTACCATAGACAAACCAACAAAATCTCACACCATATTCAAGATTCCATGTTCTTCTGGTGTTCACCTAAGCTGAACATACAAGTTAAGAAATGTGCTACACAAAATATAAATTTTGCACCCAATAAATATCTCTCCCTCTACTCTCACACAGAAGTTGAAGTTTTAAAATATGTGCTGTATGTTGGTTTGCTAGCTCCTGAAATGTGATATACTAGAAATGGAACGACTTTGGTAAAGGGGAATTTAATTTAAAAGTTACAAATGTACAGTTCTAAGGAAGTGATTGTCAAAACTAAGGCATCCAGGGAAAATACCTTAATTCAAGGAAGGCTGATGCATCCACAACACCTCTGTCAGCTGGAAAGGTACATTGGTCTGTTGCTGTTGGGCTCCAGTGCTTTCAACCCCTCATTTTACTTCTCTGGGACTGGCTTTTATCTCTTGCTTCCCTTGACTTTCTCCAGGTTCTGGCTTGCTTAACATTTCATGGCTGTGTCTGCTGGGCTCCAGGCATCTCCAGACATCCTTGTCTTTGTTCTCCATGTGTCAGCATCTATGTCAGCTCTCCTGTGAAGTTTCTGTCAGCTCTGAGGCTTCTGTCCTTTCTCTAGGCTCTGTCCTTTTTAGCATTTCTGTTGTTTTCACTCTCCAAAATGTTTCTTCTTTTAAAGGATTCCAGTAAGCCCACCTGGAATGGGTGGAGTCCATCTCCACTTAATAAAAGTTAATACCCATAATTGAGTGTGCCACATCTCCCCACAGAAAGTCTAATCAAATTTCCAACCTACAGTACTAAACAGGGATTAAAAGAAATGGCTGCTCCCTTAAGATTGGATCAGGATTAAAACATGGCTTTAATACTTTCAAACTGCCACAGATGATAACATTCTCTATCTTGTATTCTGATATACCTTAGTCCTGTCCTAATCAGCTTCATTCATTTCTCCAAGTCTGATCACTTTTTCAGCTTTTTTTGACCATTCCTATGTGGGGTACTGCTGATTTTTAAAGCTTCAGAGCTCTAACTCTGAGTCGCAGGTGTCACGTAAATGCCCAGAGTTTCTGGGAATGACCATGATAAGCTGTGTTCTTAACTTCAATTCTCCAGGTTCACACATTAATGTTATTTCATCTTAGTGGGACAATACATATTTGTCCTTTTGTTTCTGGCTAATTTCACTCAGGATAATGTCCTCAAGGTTCATCCACATTGTTACATGCTTCATGACTTTATTTTCTTATAGCTGTGTAATATTCCATAGTATGTAAATACCGCAGCTTGTTTAGCCACTCATCTGTTGATGGACATTTGGGCTGTTTCCATCTTGGCATTTGTAAATAATTCTGCTCTAAGCATTGGTGTGCAGTTGTCCTTTTGTTTTGTTGCCCTCACGTCCTCTTAATAGATACCTACCAATGGTATTGCTGGATCATATGGCAATTCTATAGTTAGCTTCCTCAGGAACCACCAAACTGCCTTCAAGAGCGGTTGGACCATGTTACATTTCCCATCAACAGGTGGACCAAATCCTCTTTCTCCACATCCTCTCCAGCATTTGTCATTTTCTGTTTTTTTTTTTTTTTGATAATGATCATTCTAATGGGTTTGATATGATATTTCATTGTGGTTTTGATTTTTATTTCCCTATTTGCCAGTGAAGTTGAGCATCTTTTCCTGTACCTTTTAGCCATTGGTATTTCCTCTACTAAGAAGTTCATGTCTTTTGCATATTTTTTATTGTGTTATTCATCTTTGTTTTTCAGTTGAATAATCTCTTTATGTATTCTGGATACTAAATCCTTATCTAATATGTAGTTTCCAAATATTGTTTCCCATTGAGTAGCTGCCTTTTTACTCTCTTTACAATGTTCTTTGATGCATAGAAGTGTTCAGTTTTGAGGAGTTCCCATGTGTGTTTCTTTTTTTCAGTGCTGATGCTTTGGGTTAAGGTCTAAAAAAACCACCTTCTATTACAAGATTTATAAGATATTTCTCTACAGTTTCTTCTACAAGTTTTTTGGTCTTAGCTATAATGTTCAGGTGTTTGATCCATTTTGAGTTTGAGGGTATGTAATATGGATCCTGTTTCTTCTTTTGCCTATGGATATCTGGTTCTCCAAGCACCATATATTGAAAAGGCTGCTCTGTCCCAGGTGGGTTTTTTTGACTGCCTTATCAAAGTTCATTTGTGTATAGGTGAGAAGGGTCTATATCTGAAGACTATTCGATTCCGTGGTCAGTGTATCTATCTGTATGCCAGTACCATGCTTTTATTATTTTTTTTACTTTCTTTTTTTCATGTTTTATTCAGTTTATACCCATAGCCATCACTTTTTTTTAATTATGAATAATGAAGAAGCATACAAACATTCTTGATATGCAAACATTCATGACATGGTTACAATCAGTGGCTCACAGTATCATCATATGGTTGTGTATTCATCACCATGATCATTTTTTTGAACATTTGCATCCCTCCAGCAAAAGAAAGAAAAATGAAAAAACTCATACATGCCATACCCCTTACCACTCCCTGTTATTGACCATTAGTATTTCAATCTACTCAATTTATTTTAACATTTGTTCTCTGTATTATTGATTTCTTATCTGTATATTTTACTCATCTGTCCATACCATAGATAAAAGGATCATCAGACACAAGGTTTTCACAATCAGTCACATTGTGAAAGCTATAGCATTATATAATCATTTCAAGAAACATGGCTACTGGAACACAGCTCTACAGTTTTAAGCACTTCCCTCTATCCACTTTAATACACCACAAACTAAAAAGGTGATATTTATATAATGTGTAAGTATAACCTCCAGGATAACCTCTTGGCTCTGTTTGAAATCTCTCATCCACTGACACTTTATTTTGTCTCATTTTTCTCTTCCCCTTTATGGTTGAGGTTTTCTCAATCCCTTGATGCTGAGTTCCAGCTCATTCTAAAGGATTTCTGTGCCCCATTGCCAGGGAGGTTTACTACCTTGAGAATCATGTCCCATGTAGAAAGGAGGAGGGCAGTGAGTTCGCTTGCCATGTTGGCTGGGAGAAAGGAACAGGCTACATCTGAGCAACAAAAGAGGTTCTTTGTGGGGGGCATGTCTCTTAGGCCTAATTTTAAGTAGGCTTACCCTATCTTTTGCAGGGATAAATTTCATAGGGACAAACCCCAAGATTGAGGTTGATTTGGTTATCCCCACTTCTTGAGAGAACATCAGGAATTCTCTAAATGGGGGAGTTTAATTTTTCCCCTTTTCTTCCCATATCCCCAAGGGGACTTTGCTAATACTTCTTTATTCATGATTTAAATTACTCTTTGTTTTATTGGGGCTTCACACTAACCTGGACAAACCTACAAGAAATCATGCCCTATTCAAGGTTCCATGTACTTATGGTGTTCAATTAAACTGTCCATATAAGTTACATTAGGAAATGCACTAGTCAAAATATAAATTTTCTACCAAATAAACATTTCTTGCTTTTGTCTCATGCAGAAGTTTTAAAATATGAATGACTATCTATTTTCAGCACCCTGCAATATTGACATTCCTTTGTTTTTCCTTATGCAAAAACATTTTTGAATTTGTACATTTAGTCACTATTATTGTACACTAGCCATTCCTAGATTGCACCATCTCAGTCTTTATTGTCTATCTTTCCCTCTGGTTTCTTATGTGCCCCCAGCCCTCCTCCTCCCTCTATCATTCTCACTTTCAACTTCATTTAGTGTACTTACATTATTCTGCTGCAATCAGGTAGTATTATGCTATCCATTTCTGAATTTTTACAGTCAGTCCTGTTGCATAATCTGCATCTCTTCACCTCCAGTTACCCAATATCTATCCTATTTCTATCTCCTGATGACCTTTGTTCTTAAGTGAAATTCTCCATGTTCATTCATTAATGTTAATTCATATCAGTGAGCTAACATTAATGTTAGTTCATATCAGTATTTGTCCTTTTGTTTCTGGCTAATTTCACTCAGCATAACATCCTCAAGTTCCAGCCACATTGTTACATGCTTCATGACCTTTTTCTCCCTTACAGTTACATAGTATTCCATTGTATGCATATTTCACAACTTGTTTAGCCACTCATCTGTTGATGGACATTTGGGCTGTTTCCATCTCTTGACAATTATAAATAATGGTGCTATAAACATTGGTGTGCAGATGTCCGTTTGTGTCCTTGCCCTCGTGTCTTCTTAATAGATACCTACCAATGGTATTGCTGTATCTTATGGCACTTCTATACTTAAGTTTCCTGAGGAACCACCAAACTGCCTTCCACGGTGGTTGTAACATTTTACATTCCCACCAACAGTGGATAAGTATGCCTCTTTCTTCACATCCTCTTTAGTACTTGTCATTTTCTGTTTTATTGATAATGGCCATTCCTGTAGGTGTGAGATGATATCTCATTGTGGTTTTGATTTGCATTTCCCTAGTAGCCAGGGAAGTTGAGCATCTTTTCATGTGACTTTTAGCCATTAGTATTTCCTCTTCTGAGAAGTATCTGTTCATGCCTTTTGCCCATTTTTTAATTGGGTTTTTTGTCTTTTTGTTGTTGAGTTAAACAGTCTCTTTATATATTCTGGATAATAGACCCTTACCTGATATGTCATTTTCAAATATTGACTCCTATTATGCAGGCTGTCTTTTTACTTTCTTGACAAGTTCTGTGTTGCACAAAAGTGTTTGATTTTGAGGAGTTCCCATTGATCTATTTCTTTCTTCAGTGCTCGTGCTTTGGGTGTAAGATCTAGGAAACCACCTCCTATTACAAGTTATTTAAGATATTTCCCTACATTTTGTTCTAAAAGTTGTATGGTCTTAGTCTAATGTTTAAGTCTTTGATCCATTTTCAGTTAATTTGTGTGTGGGCTATGGATCCTCTTTCATTCTTTTGCATATGGATATCCACTTCTCCAAGCACCATTTGTTGAACAGACTGTACTGTCACAGGTGAGTTGGCTTGACTGCCTTATCAAATATCAATTGTCCATAGATGAGAGGGTATATATCTGAACACTCTACTCAATTCTGTTGGTGAGTATAACTATCTTTATGCCAGTGCCATGATGTAGCTGCGTAATAGGCCTTAAAGTTATGTAGTATGAGACCTCTGACTTCATTTTTCTTTTTCAAGATACTTTTAGCTATTTGGGGCACACTGCCCTTCTGAATATTGGTCATTGGTTTTTGAATTTCTGCAAAGTAAATTTTGGGGATTTTAATTGGTATTACAATGAATCTATAAATCAATTTAGGTAGAATTGATATCTTAACTCTATGTAATCTTCCAGTCCATGAACATAGTATGCCCTTCCATTTATTTAGGTCTTTTGTGTTTCCTTTTAGCAAATTCTTGTAGTTTTCTTCATATAGGTCTTTTGTATCCTTAGTTAAATTTATTCCTAAATATTTTATACTTTTGGTTGCAGTTGTAAATGGAATTTTTTTCTTGATTTATCCCTCAGATTGCTCATTACTGGTATATAGAAACTCCACAGATTTTTGAGTGTTGATCTTGTAACCTGTGAATTTGCTGTATTCATTTATTAAGCTCTAATAGTTTTTTTTTGTTTTTTTTTAAATTTTTTTTATTAATTAAAAAAATTAGCAAACAAAACATTAAGAGATCATTCCATTCTACATATACTATCGGTAATTCTTAATATCATCACATAGTTACATATTCATCATTTCTTAGAACATTTGCATCAATTTAGAAAAAGAAATAAAAAGACAACAGAAAAAGAAATAAAACAATAACAGAGAAAAAAAAGATTATACATACCATAACCCTTACCCCTCACTTTCATTTACCACTAGCATTTCAAACTAAATTTATTTTAACATTTGTTCCCCCTATTATTTATTTTTATTCCATATGTTCTACTCTTCTGCTGATATAGTAGCTAAAAGGAGCATCAGACACAAGGTTTTCACATTCGCAGAGTCTAATTGTGAAAGCTATATCATTGTTCAATCATTATCAAGAAACATGGCTACTGGAACACAGCTCTACATTTTCAGGCAGTTCCCTCCAGCCTCTCCACTACATCTTGAACAACAAGGTGATATCTACTTAATGCATAAGAATAACCTCCAGGATAACCTCTCAACTCTGTTTGGAATCTCTCAGCCATTGACTCATTTCACTCTTCCCCCTTTGGTCGAGAAGGTTCTCTCAATCCCTTGATGTTAATTCTCAGCTCATTCTAGGGTTTTTCTCAGTCCCTTGATGCTGAGTCTCAGCTCATTCCAGGATCTCTGTCCCACGTTGCCAGGAAGGTCCACACCCCTGGGAGTCATGTCCCACGCAGAGAGGGGAAGGGTGGTGAGACTGCTCGTTGTGTTGGCTGGAGAGAGAGGCCACATCTGAGCAACAAAAGAGGCTCTCTTGGGGGTGACTCTTAGGCCTAAATTTTAAGTAGACTTGACCTATCCTTTGTGGGGTTAAGTTTCATGTGAACAAACCCCAAGCCTGGGGGCTCAGCCTATAGCTTTGGTTGTCCACACTGCTTGTGAGAATATCAAGAATTCAACTTGGGGAAGTTGAATTTCTCCCCACTCTCACCATTCCCCGAAGGGATCTTGCAAATACTTTTCCAGTCACTGATCAAATCACTCTGGGATTCATCGGGGCATCACTCTGGACAAACCAACAAAATCTCATGTGCTACCTGAGATTCCAAGTACTTATGACATTCAATCAAACTATCTACATGAGTTATATTAGGAAATGCTCTAGTCAAAATATAAATTTTGTAACAAATAAACATTTTTTGCTTTAGTCTCACATGTAAGGTGACATTTTAAAGTATTAATTATCATCTATTTTCAACACCCTGCAATAATGACATTCCTTTGTTCTTCCTCAGGCAAAAACATTTCTTAAATTTGTACATTGTACATTTCACTATTATTATACACTCTAGGCATTCCTAGATTATACCATCTCGATCTTTGCCATCTATCTTTCTTTCTGATTTCATTTATGTCCCCAGTCCTCCTCCCTCTATCATTCTCACATGCAGGTTCATTCAGTGTTTTAACATAATTACATTACTGTTAGGTAGTATTGTGCTGTCCATATCTGAGATTTTATATTCAGTCCTGTTGCGCACTCTGTATCCCTTCAGCTCCAATCACCCAATATCTCACCCTATTTCTATCTCCTGATGGTCTCTGTTACCAAGGAAATATTCTAAGTTTATTCACTAATGTCAGTTCATGTCAGTGAGACCATACAGTATTTGTCCTTTTGTTTCTGGCTAATCACACTCAGCATAATGTCCTTAAGGTCCATTCATGTTGTTACATACTTCATAACTTTATTCTGTCTTACAGCTGCATAATATTCCATCTTATGTAAATGTCACAGTTTGTTTAGTCAACTGTCTGTTGATGGACATTTTGGCTGTTTCCATCACTTGGTAATTGTTAATAATGCTGCTATAAACATGTAAATGTCCATTTGTGTCCTTGGCCTCATGACCTTTGAGTAGAGACAGCATATACATGGGTCCTCTTTTTTAAACCATTTTGCCAGACTATGTCTTTTGATTGGAGAGTTTAATCCATTAACATTCAGTGTTATTACTGTATGGGTAGTACTTTCTTCTACTATTTTGCCTTCTGGATTTTATATGTCATATCTAATTTTCCTTCCTTTTACCTTTACTCATAGTCTTCCTTTCTATACTCTTCTCCACACCTCTCTCTTCTGTCTTCATATCTGTCTCTAGTGTTCTCTTTAGTATTTCTTGCAGAGCTGGTCTCTTGGTCACAAATTCTCTCAGTGATTTTTTTGTCTGAAAATGTTTTCATTTCTCCCTCATTTTTGAAGGACAATTTTGCTGGATATAGAATTCTTGGTTGGCAGTTTTTCTCTTTTAATAATTTAAATATATTATCCCACTGTCTTCTCCCCTCCATGGTTTCTGCTGAGAGATCTGCGCATAGTCTTATTGGGCTTCCCTTGTATGTGATGGATTGCTTTTCTCTTGCTGCTTTCAAGATCCTCTCTTTCTCTTTGACCTTGGACATTCTGATTATTAAATGTCTTGGAGTATGTCTATTTGGATCTGTTCTCTTTGGGGTACGCTGCACTTCATGGATCTGTAATTTTAAGTCTTTCATAAGAGTTGGGGAGTTTTCAGTGATAATTTCCTCCATTAGTTTTTCCTCTCCTTTTCCATTCTCTTCTCCTTCTGGGACACCCACAACACGTATATTCATGCGCTTCATATTGTCTTTCAATTCCCTGAGTGCCTGCTCATATTTTTCCATTTTTTTTCCTATAGTTTCTGTTTCTTGTTGGATTTCAGATGTTCTGTCCTCCAGTTCATTAATCCTATGTTCTGCCTCTCTAAATCTACCATTGTAGGTTTCCATTGTTTTTTTCATCTCTTCTACTGTGTCTTTCATTCCCATAAGTTCTGTGATTTGTTTTTTCAGACTTTCAGTTTCTTCTTTTTGTTCCTTCCTTGCCTTTTTTATATCCTCCCTCAATTCATTGATTTGGTTTTTGATGAGGTTTTCCATGTCTGTTCGTATATTCTGAATTAGTTGTTTCAGCTCCTGTATGTCATTTGACTTGTTGGTTTGTTCCTTTGACTGGGCCATATCTTCAATTTCCTTAGTGTGATTTGTTATTTTTTGCTGGTGTCTAGGCATTTAATTACCTTAATTAGTTTATTCTGGAGATTGCTTTCACTTCTTTTATCTAGGGTTTTCTTGCTGGATGAATTTGTTGTCTATCTGTTCTTTGACATTCTGTTCAGCTTTATCTGAACCTTTAGCTTAAGTTTTGTTTAACAGAGGAGAATTTTTCAGTTCTTGTTTTCTTGTTTCTTGCCCTGCTTGTGTGGTACCTTTCCCCCCCACACACTTAGGAGGGTCTGCTTAGATATTATAGACCCCAGCCAGATTTTCCCAGACCAAACTGGCCTCCTATCAGGAGGAAAGAGTCACCTGTGTCGGTTTTCCCTGGGCATGAGACCCAGCAGGTTGAAAGACTTTCCTGTGAAGTCTCTGGACTCTGTTTTTCTTATCCTGCCCAGTATGTGGCGCTTGTCTGACTGCAGGTCCCACCAGCATAAGATGATGCGGTACCTTTAACTTTGGCTAGGGGTTTGTTGGAGACAGAGGAGAGGTTGTAGGCTGGTTTTAATGGCTTCAAATTACCAAGCCCTGGTGTCTGAATTCCTTGATGGAGGGATTCCACCTGGGTGGGCCTTCACCCCTTCCCTGGGGAAGGCACAGGCTCCAGATAAGCCCCCAAAAGAGCTCACTTCTGCCTATGCCTGGGGCAGTTGCAGCCTGAAAAGTCCTGCTGCTGTATCCAGAGGCAGTCAAGCCTTTGTAGATACACAGCCACAAAAACCTGTTTCCTTCTTTTTTTCCCCCCTTTTTCTGTCAGTCCTTCCCCCTTGGTGCCGGGGCAAAAATGAGCAACCTCTGCTTTGATCGGGTTCACCTAAGCTGGGGGCCTATTTTTAGTAGTCAGAATTTGTTAATTAGTTCCACAATTGGCGTTTGATTGTGCCCAGTCACTGCTGCTGGTAAAGTCCTTTCCTTTCCCCTCTGGGAAGCGGCCTGTGGGGGAGGGGTGCTGGCCGCAGCAGCTTTGGGAACTCACGGTTTTGGGGGGTGCTCGCAGCCGGTCCAGCTGGTCCAGACTGGGGTACGCTGTGTGTCTGGTCACTGACGTGGCCCCAGGAGCTGTTCTGTACTGTTTCTGGTTATTTAGCAGTTGTTCTGGAGGATGAACTAAAACACGCATGTTGTTAAGCCACCATCTTGACCTGGAACAAGCTCTAATAGTTTTTCTAAAACTTCCAACACAGTGTTGAATAACAGTGGTGAGAGTGGACATCTTATCTTGTTCCTGATCTTAGTGTGAAAGCTTTCAGTCTTTCCCCATTGAGGATGATGTTAGCCGTGGGTTTTTCATATATTCCCTTTATCATGTTGAGGTTCCCTTCTATTCCTATCCTTTGAAGTGTTTTCAGGAAGAAATAATGTTGAATTTTGTCAAATGCCTTTTCTGTATCGGTTGAGATGATCGTGTGGTTTTTCTGCTTTAATTTGTTGATATGATGCATTCCATTAATTGATTTTCTTATGTTGAACCATCCTAGCATACCTAGGATGAATCCCACTTGATCATGGTGTATCATTCTTTTAATGTGCTGCTGGATTTGGTTTGCAAGAATTTTGTTGAGGATTTTTACATCTTTGTTCATTAGAGAGATTGGTGCGTAATTTTCTTTTCTTGTAGTATCTTTGTCTGGCTTTGGTATGTGGGTGATGTTGGCTTCATAGAATGAGTTAGGTAGCCTTCCCTCCTCTCAATTTTTTTTAAGATTTTGAGCAGGATTGGTAATAATTCTTTCTTGAATGCTTGGTAGAATTCACATAAGAAGCCATCTGGTCCTGGATTTTTCTTTTTTGGGAGCTTCTTAATGACTGATGCAGTTTCTTCACTTGTGATTGGTTTGTTGAGGTCATCTGTTTCTTCTTGAATCAATGTTGGTTGTTCAAACCTTTCTAGGAAGTTGTCCATTGCCTCTACATTGTCTAGTCTATTAGCATCCTCTCATTACCTCCTTTACTTCTTCGAGGTCAGTGGTTATGTCTCCTCTTCCATTTCTGATTTTATTTATTTGAATGTTCTCTCTTTTTCTTTTTGTGAGCCTTGCTAAGGGTCCGTCAATTTTATTGATTTTCTCAAAGAACCAACTTGTAGTTTTGTTGATTTTCTCAATTGTTTTCATGTTCTTAATTTCATTTATTTCTGCTCTAATCATCATTATATCTTTTGCTTTGCTTGCTTTGGGGTTAGTTTGTGGTTCTTTCTCTAGTTCTTCCAAGTGAACAGTTAGTACCTTGGTTTGTGCTCTTTCTTCTTTTTAGATAAAGGCATTTAGGGCAATAAATTTCCCTCTTAGCACTGCTTTTGCTACATCCCATAAATTTTGATATGTTTTGCTTTAATTTTCATTTTCCTTGAGATATTTACTGATTTCTCTTGTAACTTATTCCTTGAGCCACTGGTCATTTAACAGTGTGTCATTGAGTCTCATTATATTTGTGAATATTCTGGCCCTGTGCCTGTTACAGATTTCCAGCTTCATTCCTTTATGATCTGAGAAACTGTTTTGCATGATTCCAGTCTTTTAAATTTACTTTGACTGGCTTTGTGACCCAGCATATGATCTATTCTTGAGAATGATCCATGAATACTTGAGAAAAAGATGTATCCTGCTGTTGTGTGGTGTAGTGTTCTATAGATGTTTGCTAAGTCTAGTTCATTTATTGTATTATTCAAGTTTTCTGTTTCTTTATTGATCCTCTGTCTACCTGTTATATCCATTTATGAGAGAGGGGAATTGAAGTTTCCAACTGTTATGGTAGATGTGTCTATTTCTCTTTTCAGTATTTGCCTCATGCATTTTGTAGCACTCTGGCTCAGTACATATATATTCATGATTGTTATGTCTTGTTGAATTGTTCCTTTTATTAATACCTAGTGTCCTTCTTTGCCTCTTTTAATTGTTTTACATTTGAAGTCTAATTTGCCAGATCGTATAGGTACTCCTGGTCATTTCTGATTTTTGTTGCATGAAATATCTTTTCCTAACCTTTCACTTCCAACCTATATTTGTCCTTGGGTCTCAAATGCATCTCATATTTTTCCATTCTTTTCCCTGTATATTTTTTTGTCTGTCAGGACCTCAGATGTCTAGTCCTCTAGTTCACTAATCCTTTCTCATCCTTCTTCAGATGTATCCTTGTAGATTTCTATTGTTTTTTTTTTCATGTCTTCTAGTATGTCTTTCATTCCCCTAAGTTTTGTGTTTGTCTTTTCAAACTTTTTGTTTGTTCTTCTTGGTCACCTAATGCATTCCTTATATTCTCCCTCAACTCACTGATTTGATTTTTGATGAGATTTTCCATGTCTGTATGAACATTCTGAATTCATTGTTTCAACTCCTATATCTCATTTGGAGGTTTGATTTCTTCCTTTGACTGGGCCATATCTCCAATTTTCCTAGTATGACTTGTTACTTTTTGCTGCCATGTAAGTATTTAATTTCCTAATTAGTTCCTTCTGGGGGTTGTTTTCACTCCTTTCCTTACAGTTTTCTTGCTCAATGGCTTTGTTTTCTATCTGTTCTTTAGTATTCAGCTCAACTTATTCTTGATCTCTAGCATAAGTTCTGTTTAACTGATCAGAATTTTTCAGTTCTTGTTTTGCTGTTTCTTACCCTGCTATATGGAGCCTTTTTTTTCTCTTCTTCTTTTTTTTTCTTGAGGATGGTCTTCTCAAATATTTTAGATCCCAGTGAGGTTTTCCCCAACTGGACTGACCCACATCTCAGGAAGGAAAAGTCTCCAGCTTCAGTTTTTCCAGAGGGTGAGATCCATTAAGTTGTTAGGCTTTCCTGTGAAGCCTCTAGACTCTGTGTTTTCCTGTCCTACCTAGCATGTGGCATTTGTCTGCCTAAGTCTTCCCACCAGCGTACAGTGATGTGGTACCTTTAATTTCAGCAGACTCTCTCTGCAGGAGCATGGTTGAGACAGGCGTGAGGTTTTTAGGTTGGCAGTTATTACTTCAGTTTTCCAGTCCTGTGTCCTGAATTCCTTAAAAGAGGGATTCCACTTGAGCTGGACCCTGCCTTTTTCTTGGGAAAGATACCTCCTTTAGGGACTTAAGTCTTATTACCCGACTAGTTACTTTCTCTCTCAGACAAGCATAATTTTGCCCTTTCCTGGGGCAATGCTGCAGCATGAGAAAGCTCATGAACTGTTAAGGAGTATAAAAAAAGGAAAACAAACAAAAGTCTTTTCAGAGTGGGACTCCAGTGCTTCCAGTTTGTCAATCAAGAGTTTAAGTTGATTGTCGCTCTGGATATCTCCAAGCTCTATATGCCCCCCTCCTTTTTTTCATAATTGAATAAATATCTTTATATACGATACTTCAGATTTTATAAATGCCAACTATGTAGCAACTCAAAGTCCTGAAAATTCTAGCTGAGGCACAACCACCTGTCAAGGCCCTTTGTAAAATTAAAGATAATAAAGTGTCAGGGAGAGAAGTTTTGTCCTTCCAACAGAGATATAATAAATGAACTTACTTCCCTCATCCTTTAACGTTCACAGTGAAAAAACTTTCTTTTAAGGGCATCCCAAGTAAGTAGTTAAATCAGTGAACCCATATTTAGAAAAATAAACCCCATAATTGAAAAAATACATCAAAGGTCCCCTTTTCTTGAGGTCCAGCCATTTTCCAGTATTTTGTGCTGTCTGACTCAAACAGCCTCTGGCCTTTTTTTCCCCCTTTCACCCCTGCCCCTTCTCTGCAGGGCAAAAACTCATAGTTCCTTTAGTGCCTATTGCAGGTTTATCTGTGCTGGGGGCCTATTTTTAGTAGTCAGAATTTGCTAATTGACTCCACAAGTGGAGCTTGGTTGAGCTAAGCCATTGCTGCTTATATAGTCTGTTTTCCCCTCCAGGAACCAGCTTGCCCTCCCATGGGTGTGGGGCACTGGCCTCTGTGGCTTTGGGAAATAACAGTTGTGTGTGTGGTCTCAGTTTTGTGTGCAGTTACTGATGGAGCCCCAGAAGTTGTTCTGTACTGATCCTGGGTATTTACTAGGTACTCTGGAAGATGAACTAAATTCTACACCTCACTAAGCTGCCATCTTGCCCAACCTCCGCACAGA
Organism: Tamandua tetradactyla; assembly: GCF_023851605.1. Lineage (NCBI taxonomy): Eukaryota > Metazoa > Chordata > Mammalia > Pilosa > Myrmecophagidae > Tamandua > Tamandua tetradactyla. Next base: position 77,450,868 of record NC_135329.1, on the reverse strand, counting down.
CTGAACTCAGAATTCATGATCTGATTGAGAAGAGAATATCTCAAGAAATATACTATGGTGATTTTACCAGTATATAGTAAAAAGTGAAAGAGTGAGGCATTTGAGTTAGAAGATAAGGTAATCAGGAATAGGTGGTTTATTGTGTAATATGGACTTGAAGAGCCAAGGCTAGCTCCAGGATTTCTTACTTTATAGAAAATATAGAGGGAAGTTGGAATATTGAGACTTGCTGAGTTTTGACAAGGACTGAACTGGATGGAGTAGACTGGCAAATTTTATAACAGTGTTAGTAGGTAGTAATGTAAAGTGCATAAGCAAGTCTTTTAAGACTTAAGAAGCTGAGATCTTTACTCCACATCAACATGGTCATGCCCTAGATGTTATCACCAGAAAAGGTATAATTTCAAGATATTAATTCAGACTTCATTCTCCAACTGTATTCATATTTTCCTAGCCTACATGCCTATATTACAAGAGTTCTGCCTCAGCCAGAGATCTTATTTATTGACTTTTATTTTTTCTCACTCATTTCCTCCTCCTTTCTCATCCAGTATAGAGGTCATTGTCATTATTAAACAGTTTAACAACTACCTGAAGTGTCTTTGCTCCTTGTACTACTTTGTTAAGCTGGCAGAATGTAATTTACCAGAAATGGAACAGTTTTTAAAGAGGAATTTAATAGAGTTCAATTTAATTGATTGACAATTTGAACTGAGCTCAGTTATCTTATGAATATGCTTCTCTGGAAAGTTCATACTTTGTTTACCCCCTTCAGTCCTTTGAAATCCTCCCATTTATCATCACACATTTCCAGCAAATGATCTTCCTTCATATATCATAGAGATAATAGATCTGTTATCCTCATATTTCTTTGGCTGAATTTATATACTGTCTTTTCATTTGATCCCTTTCTGTGTTTATCTGCTGGTATTTACTGTAACAGAGGATGTGTCCATTTCTCATCAAAAACTGATGCTGGGACTTCTGGAGAAGATGGTGGCTTAGTAAGGTGCGCGGGTCTTAGTTCCTCCTCCAGAACAACTACTAAAGAACTAGAAACAGTACAGAACAGCTCCCAGAGCCATGACAGAGACTAGACACACCACATACCCCATTCTGGAATGGCTGGACCGCCTAAGAGACTCCGCTGCGGTGAGGTCCCCGAGAGGCGCGCGCTTCCCAGGGCCATGGCGGCTGGCAGCCGGAGCCCCTCCCTCCCTCCTTCCTGGGCCGTCTGGGAGGTTTGGATCAGCGGTTCCCCAAGCCATGGCGGCTGGCGCCCCTCCCCCACTCACGGCTTCCCGGGCCGGCTGGGAGGTTTGGATCGGTGGCCCCCAAGCCGTGGTGGTCAGTGACCGCAGCTCCTTCCACACACGCAGCTTCCCGGGCCGGCTGGGAGCTCCGGAATAGCGGATCCCCAAGCTGTGGCAGCTGGTGACCCTCCCCCACAAGTGACTTCCCGGAGGGAAAGGAAAGAGTCTCCAACAGTAGTAGAGACTGAGCCCAACCTAACACCAATAGTGGCATTAATGAACAACTTCTGACTACTAAAAATAGGCCCTCAGCTCAGGCAAAACTGATCAAGGAGGAAGGTGCCGATTGGGCTAATTTTAAAAAGAGGAGAGGGGGCAAAACAGAGCTTTCTGAGGCTGTTTCTATGGAGGCTTCGTTACCTCTGGGCTCAGCGCTGGGATTACGCAGGTTGCAACTGCCCTGAACGCAGAAACAGGCTGCTTTCAGGGCTCTGTACCACCTGAACCTTCCCCGTGGGAGGGGTGAAATGCAACTCAGGTGGAATCCTTCTCTCAAGGAATTCAGATCCCAGGACTTCACAATTTGAAGCCATTAAAACCAACCTACAACCTTTCCTCTGTCTCCACCACACACCCCACAATGAGAGTCTTCCAAAGTTAAAGGAGCCAGAGCATCTTTTACTGGTGGGACCCGCAGACAGACGAGCACCACATACTGGGCAGGATAAGAAAAACAGAGTCCAGAGACTTCACAGGAAAGTCTTTCAACCTACTGAGTCCCACACCCAGGGAAATCTGATTAAATGGCCAGACGCCAGCAAAAAATAACGGATCACACAAGGAAAATTGAAGATATAGCCTAGTCAAAGGAACAGACCAATAGCTCAAATGAAATACAGGAGCTGAGACAATTAATTCTGAATATACAAACAGAAATGGAAAACCTCTTCAAAAACCAAATCAATAAATTGAGGGAGGACATGAAGAAGGCATGGGATCAACAAAAAGAAGAAATGGAAAGTCTGAAAAAACAAATCACAGAACTTATGGGATTGAAAGACACGGTAGAAGAGATGAAAAAAACAATGGAAACCTACAATGGTAGATTTAAAGAGACAGAGGCTAGAATTAGTGAACTGGAGGATGGAACATCTGAAATCCAAAAAGAAACAGAAACTATAGGGAAAAGAATGGAAAAATTTGAGCAGGGGCTCAGGGAATTGAATGATAATATGAAGCGCACAAATGTACGTGTTGTGGGTGTCCCAGAAGGAGAAGAGAAGGGAAAAGGAGGAGAAAAACTAATGGAAGAAATTATCACTGAAAATTTCCCAACTCTTATGAAAGACCTAAAATTACAGATCCAAGAAGTGCAGCGCACCCCAAAGAGAATAGACCCAAATAGGCGTTCTCCAAGACACTTACTAGTTAGAATGTCAGAGGTCAAAGAGAAAGAGAGGATCTTGCAAGCAGCAAGAGAAAAACAATCCATCACATACAAGGGAAACCCAATAAGACTATGTATAGATTTCTCAGCAGAAACCATGGAAGCTAGAAGACAGTGGGATGATATATTTAAATTACTAAAAGAGAAAAACTGCCAACCAAGACTTCTATATCCAGCAAAATTGTCCTTCAAAAATGAGGGAGAAATTAAAAGATTTTCAGACAAAAAGTCACTGAGAGAATTTGTGACCAAGAGACCAGCTCTGCAAGAAATACTAAAGGGAGCACTAGAGTCAGATACGAAAAGACAGAAGAGAGAGGTATGGAGAAGACTGTAGAAAGAAGGAAAATCAGATATGATATATATAATACAAAAGGCAAAATGGTAGAGGAAAATATTACCCAAACAGTAATAATCCTAAATGTTAATGGACTGAATTCCCCAATCAAAAGACATAGACTGGCAGAATGGATTAAAAAACAGGATCCTTCTATATGCTGTCTACAGGAAACACATCTTAGACCCAAAGATAAACATAGGTTGAAAGTGAAAGGTTGGGAAAAGCTATTTCATGCAAATAACAACCAGAAAAGAGCAGGACTAGCTATACTAATATCCAACAAATTAGACTTCAAATGTAAAACATTTCAAAGAGACAAAGAAGGATACTATCTACTAATAAAAGGAACAATTAAACAAGAAGACATAACAATCATAAATATTTATGCACCAAATCAGAATGCCCCAAAATACATGAGGAATACACTGCAATCACTGAAAAGGGAAATAGACACATCTACCATAATAGTTGGAGACTTCAATTCCCCACTCTCATCAATGGACAGAACATCTAGACAGAGGATCAATAAAGAAATAGAGACTCTGAATATTACTATAAATGAGCTAGACTTAACAGACATTTATAGGACATTACACCCCACAACAGCAGGATACACCTTTTTCTCAAGTGCTCATGGGTCATTCTCAAAGATAGACCATATGCTGGGTCACAAAGCAAGTCTCAACAAATTTAAAAAGATTGAAATCATACACAACACTTTCTCGGATCATAAAGGAATGAAGTTGGAAATCAATAATAGGCGGAGTGCCAGAAAATTCACAAATACGTGGAGGCTCAACAACACACTCTTAAACAATGAGTGGGTCAAGGAAGAAATTACAAGAGAAATTAGTAAATATCTTGAGGCGAATGAAAATGAAAACACAACATATCAAAACCTATGGGATGCAGCAAAGGCAGTGCTAAGAGGGAAATTTATTGCCCTAAAGGCCTACATCAGAAAAGAAGAAAAGGCAAATATTCAGGAATTAACTGTCCACTTGGAAGAACTGGAGAAAGAACAGCAAACTAACCCCAAAGCAAGCAAAAGGAAAGAAATAACAAAGATTAGAGCAGAAATAAATGAAATTGAGAACATGAAAGCAATAGAGAAAATCAATAAGACCAGAATTTGGTTCTATGAGAAAATCAATAAGATTGATGGGCTCTTAGCAAGATTGACAAAAAGAAGAAGAGAGAGGACGCAAATAAATAAGATCAGAAATGGAAGAGGAGACATAACCACTGACCTCACAGAAATAAAGGAGGTAATAACAGGATACTATGAACAACTTTACGCTAATAAAAACAACAATGTAGATGAAATGGACATGTTCCTAGAAAGGCATGAACAACCAACTTTGACTCAAGAAGAAATAGATGACCTCAACAAACCAATCACAAGTAAAAAAATTGAATCAGTCATTCAAAAGCTTCCCCCCAAAAAAAGTCCAGGACCAGACGGCTTCACATGTGAATTCTACCAAACATTCCAGAAAGAATTAGTACCAACTCTTCAAAAAAATCGAAGTGGAGGGAAAGCTACCTAATTCATTCTATGAAGCCAACATCACCCTCATACCAAAACCAGGCAAAGATATTACAAAAAATTAAACTACAGACCAATCTCTCTAATGAATATAGATGCAAAAAATCCTCAACAAAATTCTAGCAAATCGAATCCAGCAACACATTAAAAGAATTATACACCATGACCAAGTAGGATTCATCCCAGGTGTGCAAGGATGGTTCAACATAAGAAAATCAATTAATGTAATACACCATATCAACAAATCAAAGCAGAAAATCACATGATCATCTCAATTGATGCAGAGAAGGCATTTGACAAGATTCAACATCCTTTCCTGTTGAAAACACTTCAAAGGATAGGAATACAAGGGAACTTCCTTAAAATGAGAGAGGAAATATATGAAAACCAACAGCTAATATCATCCTCAATGGGGAAAAATTGAAAACTTTCCCCCTAAGATCAGGAAGAAGACAAGAATGTCCATTATCAACACTATTATTCAACATCGTGTTGGAGGTTCTAGCCAGAGCAATTAGACAAGAAAAAGAAATACAAGGCATCAAAATTGGAAAGGAAGAAGTAAAACTATCACTGTTTGCAGATGATATGATACTATACATTGAAAACCCAGAAAAATTCACAGAAAAACTACTAGAGCTAATAAATGAGTACAGCAAAGTAGCAGGTTACAAGATCAACATTCAAAAATCTGTAGCATTTCTATACACTAGCAATGAACAAGCTGAGGGGGAAATCAAAAAATGAATTCCATTTACAATTGGAACTAAAAGAATAAAATACTTAGGAATAAATTTAAGTAAAGCGACAAAAGACCTATACAAAGAAAACTACAAAAAACTGTTAAAAGAAATCACAGAAGACCTAAATAGATTGAAGGGCATACTGTGTTCATGGATTGGAAGACCAAATGTAGTTAAGATGTCAATCCTACCTAAATTGATTTACAGATTCAATGCAATACCAATCAAAATCCCAACAACTTATTTTTCGGAAATAGAAAAACCAATAAGCAAATTTATCTGGAAGGGCAGGGTGCCCTGAATTGCAAAAAGTATCTTGAGGAAAAAAAACAAAGCTGGAGGTCTCACGCTGCCGGACTTTAAGGCATATTATGAAGCCTCAGTGGTCTAAACAGCATGGTATTGGCATAAAGATAGATATATCGACCAATGGAATCGAATAGAGTGCTCAGATATAGACCCTCTCATCTATGGACATTTGATCTTTGATAAGGCAGTCAAGCCAATTCACCTGGACAGAACAGTCTCTTCAATAAATGGTGCCTAGAGAACTGGATATCCATATGCAAAAGAATGAAAGAGGACCTGTATCTCACACCCTATACAAAAGTTAACTCAAAATGGATCAAAGATCTAAACATTAGGTCTAAGACCATAAAACAGTTAGAGGAAAATGTAGCGAGATATCTTATGAAACTTACAATTGGAGGCGGTTTTATGGACCTTAAACCTAAAGCAAGAGCACTGAAGAAAGAAAGAAATAAATGGGAGCTCCTCAAAATTAAACACTTTTGTGCATCAAAGAACTTCATCAAGAAGTAGAAAGACAGCCTACACAATGGGAGACAATATTTGGAAACGACATATCAGATAAAGGTCTAGTATCCAGAATTTATAAAGAGATTGTTCAACTCAACAACAAAAAGACAGCCAACCCAATTACAAAATGGGAAAAAGACTTGAACAGACACCTACCAGAAGAGGAAATACAAATGGCCAAAAGGCACATGAAGAGATGCTCAATGTCCCTGGCCATTAGAGAAATGCAAATCAAAACCACAATGAGATATCATCTCACACCCACCAGAATGGCCATTATCAACAAAACAAAAAATGACAAGTGCTGGAGAGGATGCGGAGAAAGAGGCACAGTTATCCACTGTTGGTGGGAATGTCAAATGGTGCAACCACTGTGGAAGGCAGTTTAGCGGTTCCTCAAAAAATTGAATATAGAATTGCCATACGACCCATCAATACCATTGCTAGGTATCTACTCAGAGGACATAAGGGCAAAGACACAAATGGACATTTGCACAACAATGTTTATAGTAGCATTATTTACAATTGCAAAGAGATGGAAACAGCCAAAATATCCATCAGCAGACGAGTGGCTAAACAAACTGTGGTGTATACATACGGTGGAATATTATGCAGCTTTAAGACAGAATAAACTTATGAAGCATGTAATAACATGGATGGACCTAGAGAACATTATGCTGAGTGAGACTAGCCAAAAACTAAAGGACAAATACTGTATGGTCCCACTGATGTGAACCGACATTAGAGAATAAACTAGGAATATGTATTTGGTAACAGAGACCATCAGGAGTTAGAAACAGGGTAAGATAATGGGTAATTGGAGCTGAAGGGATACAGACTGTGCAATAGGACTAGATACAAAAACTCAAAAACGGACAGCACAATACTATCTAATTGTAATGTAATTATGTTCAAACACTGAATGAAGCTGCATCTGAGCTATAGTTTGTTTTTTTTGTTTGTCTGTTTTTATATATATTTTTTGTATTATTTTTATTTTTTTCTCTATATTATCATTCTATTTCTTTTTCTGTTGTTTTGCTATTTCTTTTTATAAATCGATGCAAATGTACTAAGAAATGATGATCATACATCTATGTGATGATATTAAGAATTACTGATTGCATATGTGGAATGGAATGATTTCTAAATGTTGTGTTAGTTAATTTTTTTTATTAAAAAAAAAAACAATGCTGTCACCTGTCTTCTAGATTTTACTCCCTCCTCCTTTCTGAGGTTCTTTTAATTATTATTTATTCTCTGACCTGAACTTTAACCCTTCCATTCCTTACCATTTAAATGTTGTTTGGATTCTCCAATATTTAGTCTCAGCTCTTCTGTTACTGCTCACTTTTTTATCTGATTTTCTTAAAAGCCAAGAATTTCGAGGTAGTTTACAAATACAATCTATGTATTTCACACTCTCCAACCACTCCTGTTTAGTTTCTGCCTAATCTACACTTACATATCTTTTTAAGGCCACCTATAATCTTAAAATAGTTTTGTTGAAGCATAATCAACATACAACATACTTGTGGTATGTAGTGTATGCGATTTGATGTTTGGACCTGTGTATACATGTGAAACTGTCAGTTCAGTCTAGGTAATGAACATATCCAGCACACCCAAATGTTTGCTGATGTCCCTTTGTATTCCTTTCTCCTACTCCCAGCCCCCACTCCCCATCCCTGCAACCACTGAACTCCTTTCTGTGCTACAGATTAGTTTCCTTTTTCAGAATTTTACAGAAATGAAACCATATACTCTCTGATTTCTTTTCTGGGGGTGGGGGACAGGTTTAGCTTTTTCTATTCAATGGGATTATTTTGAGATTCATTTATGTTGAAGTGTGTGTATTAATCATATATGTATATTTTTATTGTTGAGTAGTATTTCATTATATACGTATACCACAATTTGGTTTTCCAGTTAATATTTGGATATTTGGGCTGCTTCCAGTTTTTGGCTATCTCACATGAAGTCGCTGTGAGCAATTGTATATATGTTTTTTATTGGCCATATGCTTTCTTTTCTGGCTAAATACCTAGGTATGAAATGGCTGAGTCATGTGGTAGATAATATGTTTACCTTTTTAGGAAACTGCCAGCAACCTGTTTCCCAAAGTGGTTGTGTCATTTATGCTCCCTCAAGCAGTATATTATGAGGGTTCTAGTTCCTCTACATCCTTAGTAATATTTGGTATGGTTATTCTTTTTACATTTTAGTCATTCTCATAGGGATGCAGTGGTATCTTGTGATTTCAGTATGCATGTCTTGATAGTTAATAGTGTTGAGCAGGTTTTCATGTATTCATTTTGCCCCCAGCATATCTTAATTGGTGAAGTTATTTTTTTTAATTATGATGTTTGTTTTCTTATTATTGAGTTTTGAAAGTTCTTTATGTATTGATTCAAGTCTTTTTTCAGCTCTTTTAATTGTAAACATTTTCTCCCATTATCTTTTTATCTTCTTAATACTGTCTTCAAACAACATTTTTTAACTTAGATGTTGTCTATTTTGTTAATTGGTTCCCTTATGAATTATACCTTTAGGGTTGTATCTAAGAAATATTTGCCTGACCCAACCTTAACACAGTTTTCTCCTATGCTTTATTTTAGAAGTTTTGTCATTTTAGAGTTTGCATTTCATTTTATGAACCATTTTGAGTTAATTTTTTTATTTGTATAAGGTATGGATTAGTTTGCTCTATCTTTTTCTCTCATACGGATGTCCAGGTTTTCCACCACCAGTTGTTGAAAAGATGATAATTTCTTTACTGAATTGTCTTTGTACCCTTATTAAAAGTCATGTATGTGTAAGTCTCTTGTTGGATTTCTTTTGTTCTGTTGATCTACTTGTCTATCTTTGTGCCAGTACTACCCTCCCTTGGTAACTATAGCTTATAAATGTTGAAATCAGGTAGTGCTGCTCTCCTGACTTAGTTCTTCCTTTTCAAAATGTGGGCTATTTGAGATTGTTTGCATTTTGAAATGAATTTAGGAGAAGTTTGACAAATTCTACAAAACAGCCTGCTCAGATTTCACTTAGGATTGTCTTGACTTTCTAGATCAGTTGGGGGAGAACTGACCTATTAGCAATCTTGAGTCTCCGTACCCTTGAAGACAGTATGTCTTTTCTTTATTTAGGTCTTTAATTTCTTTCAGGAGTGCTTTGTAGTTTTCCGTATGGTCATCTTTCACATTGTGTGCCAAATTTATCCCCATTTCATATTTTTTGATGCTCTTGTCAGTGATCAGCTTTTGGTTTCAATGATTTTTCTTTGTTTTTTTTTCTCTTCTCTATTTCTTTTTTAATGCTATTTTATTCATATATATCATATATTTACATACCATATAATCATCCAAAGTGTATAATCAGTGGTTCACAGTGTCATCATATAGCTGTATATTCATCACCGCAATTGAGTTTTGACATTTTTGTTACTCCAAAAAAAAGAATAAAATTAAAAATAAAAGTTAAAAAAAAGAACACCCAAAATATCCCACCCCCTCCAACTTCCCAATTATTTATTTATTTTTTGTCATTAATTTTTTACTCATTTGTCCATGCACTGGATAAAGGAAGTGTCACTCACAAGGTTTTCACAATCACATGGTCATACCTTAAAGGCTCTGTAGTTACTGAATCATCTTCAAGAATCAAGGCTATTGGATTACAGTTCAACAGTATCAGGTATTTTCCTCTAGTTCCTTCAATATACCAAAACTGAAAAGGGATATCTATAGCTGCTATTTCTTTGATTTCGGCTTTGCTCTTTATTGTTTCCTGATTACTTGGTACTTTGAGTTTCTGTTAGTCTTTGTTTTATTTCTTAAGTCAGAATCTGAGGTAAGTGATTTGAGACATTTATTCTTTTATAATATGAGCATTTAGTACTATAAGTTTATCCCTAAGTTCTGCTTTTGTGACATCCCACTAATTCAATATGTTGTATTTTTAATGTAATTCAGTTCAAAATACCATCTAATTTTCCTTTTGAGTTCTTTGGCCCATTGGTTCATTTACAAGTATGTTATTTAGTTTCCACATATTTCAGGTAGAGGGTATTGGAAAACACTCTGCATGACCTGAATCTCCAAAATATATGTAGCCATTTTTATTAGAGAGAATATAATTTATCTTGGTAAATGTTCCATGCAACCTTGAGAATGCTGTGTGTTTTGTTGTTGGGTAGGGTGATCTGTAAATTTCAATTAGGGTAAGTTGGTTGATAGTATTATTCAAATATTCTATACTCTTATTCTCTTCTGAGTACTTGTTCTATCAGTTATCAAGAGAAGGGTATTGAAATCTCTGATTGTAATTGTGAATTTGCTTATTTTCTCTATGGTTCTGTCAGTTTTGCTTCATGTATTTTGAAGCTTTTATTAGAATATATTTTTAGTTTCACTATGTACTCTTCAGGATTTAATCATTATGAAATTACTTTTATTCCTGGCAGCATTTTTTTTCTTTGAAATCTTTTTTATCTGATATTCATGTAGCCACTCTAGTTTTCTATTGAGATAAGAATTGGCACAAGATATTTTTTCCTATTGTTTTACTTTTAGCCTATTCCTGCCTTTATATTTGAAGGGTTTTTTTGTAGGCAACATGTATTGGGCCTGCTTTTTTATATAGTCAGTCAAACTTTGCCTTTTGAGTCAGATTTTCAGACCATTTACATTTTTATAATTCCATTTTATTTCCTTTGTTGGTTTCTTAGCACCATATAAACTATAATTATTTGTTTTTGTTATTTTAGTGGTTTCTGTAGGGTGTATGCTGTAGATCCTTTAACTTATTACAGCCTATGGTTAAGTGATCTATCACTTCCCAACATAGTATAAAAACCTCCTGACCTTTGTGCTTTTTTGTCATATACTTTTATATGTGATCTGAACTCAGCATTACTTTGTTATTCTTTTGGTTTAAACAAATAGTTCATTTAAAAATCATTGTGGTAACATATATAAAACATAAAATTTCCCATTTTTACCACTTTCAAGTAATGGAATCAAGTGGTATTAATTACATTCACAGGGCTGTTAATATCACCACCATTCATAACCAAAATTTTTCCCAAATCATCCCAGAAAGAACCTCTGTACTCATTAAGGATTAACTCCCCATTCAGTTATCTTTTTGTTTGTTTTAAATAAAAGTGGTAGGTTTACAGAAAAAGCATACCCAAAATACAGAGTTCCCATATTACCACCTGTTCTAGTTTGCTAGCTGCCAGAATGCAATATATACCAGAAACAGAACACCTTTAAAAGGGGGAATTTATTAAGTTGCAAGTATACAGTTCTGAGGCTGTGAAAATGTTCCAATTTTAAAGCAAGTCTATAATAATCTCCAAATTAAGGCACCAGCAAGTGGTTACCTTCACTGAAGAAAGGCTGATGAAGTTTTTCTCTTAACTGGAAAGGCACATGGCAGATGTGATGACATCTGCTAGCTTTCTCCCCAGGCTTCTTGTTTCATGAAGCTTCTCCACGGGTGTTTTCCTTCTTCATCTACGAAGGTCTCTGACTGTGTGGGCTCTTGTGTATCTCGTGGCTCTTGAGCTCTCTCCAAAATGCTTCCTCTTTTAAAGGATTCCAGTAAACTAATCAAGAGCTACCTGGAATGGGCAGAGTTGCAACTGTCTGGAAGCTATCTAATCAAAAGTTGCCACCACAATTGGGTGGGTCACATCTCTGTGGGAACAATCAAAAAGCTCCCCGACAGCAATAATAGTAAATGAGGATTAAAGGACATGACTTTTCTGGGGTCCACCACAGATTCAGCCCGGCACACCACCCTATTATTAGCGTTGTATTAGTGTGGTACAGGTAGTACAATTCATGAAAGAACATTTTTAGGCTAACATATGTGTAGCCTAAAATTTCCTCTGTAAACCACATTGAAATATATAATTCAGTCCTATTAATTATGTTCACCATTGTGCTACCATCACCACCATCTGTTACCAAAATTTGTTCTATCATCCCAAATAAAAACAGTGTACAATTTGAGCATTAACTTCACATTTGCTGATCTTTTCAAGAAATGTAAATAACATGGTACCCATTGTATTATGACTTACTTTTTTTCTGAAGAGAATTCAATTGTCATTCCTATCTTTGTTTTTCTGTACATAACCTATCTTTTTTAATCTGGCTGCATTTTTATATTTTCTTTTTATAACACATTTTAGGCAATTTAATTATGATGTGTCTTGATATATTTTTCCTTCAGGTTACTTTTACCTGTGGCTTGTTGAAGCTTCTTGGGTATAATAGTAAAAAGTTTTGCCATTATAATTCAAAATTGTTTTTCTCTCTCCCCCCTTTCCTGTCTTTTGGAACATGAATTACATATATGTTTATCTCCTTGAATTTATTCCACAGCTTATTGCTCTGTTAATTATTTTTTCCTTAATTGTCATTTCTGCATTTCATTTTGGATAGTTCTTGTTGCAGTATCTTTACGTTCATGTGTCTTTTATTCTGAAATGTTGAATTTGCCACTAACTCATGAAATGAATTTTTCATTTTAGACATTGTAGTTTGATTTGGGTTATTGTTATATTTTGTATGTTACTAATTAACTTTTTTGCACTTATATAATACAGTTACAATAATTATTTTAATATAATTTCCTGTCATTTCCATACTTTCTATCAGTTCTCTATTGATTTTTTTATTAAAGAAATTGTGGGTTTATAATCATGCATAAAGTACAGGATTCCAGTATATCATCCTATTATTAACACCTTGCATTAGGGTGGTTTATTTGTTATAATTGTTGAAAGCACAGTTTTATAATTGTTCTATTAAGTATAGTCCATGGTTTTACTTCAGGTTCACAGTTTGTGTTGTGTAGTTCCATGGGTTGTTTTTAAAATTTTTATCCTAGTACCATATAATTCCCTTTCTAACCACCTTTGTTACTTGACAAAGCAGGTGGATTATTTTGCCTGATGTGCTCAAATGACCAATTCCTGAGATACCAGGGTTTCAAAGAGAGAAAAAGTTTATTATTAAGCATGTAACAGGAGATCAGATGGCCTGTTGGCCAAAAATTGATCTCTCTGAACTGCAGTAATTTTGATAGATTTATTAGAGAAAAAGATGGGAAGCATTTAGGATAATTAGCACAGTGGCCCCAGATGATTAGATGTGATCTAATTATTGAGCATGTGTGAACTGATTCCATGCTTAGTCATAGAATGTATGTAAGAAAATAGCGGCCTTAATATGATGATGGGCATGATTTTTTAGTATTATAATGAGGTATGGGTGACTTGTAGATTAAAGACTAAGTTACTGTGCATGTCAGGTGGGCCCATTTTAGTTGGATCCAGTCTTGGTTATCAAGATAACTTTGAAGTTGGGGTGGGTTAGTTCTGGGCTGACTCAGTCAGTACCTTTCATTAATAAACATTATGGTATAATCTTTAGTGATTATGAGACACTTAGGTTTGAAGAACTGTGTAAAACTGGGTACAAATGAAGGTTAATCACAAGGTTTTTACGATCACAGGGGCAGAAGATAAAGGCTATACAATCATTATCAGAGATCAAGGCAGTTGGATTACAATTTAGAGATTTCACGAATTTCCCTCTGTCTACTCCAATATGCCAGAAAGCAAAAAGTAATTTCTATATATTGATTCAGTAATCACAATCATCCCTTAAATCATAATTATATCTTTAGATATATATATATGTATTTCAGTGCTGTTAATTATATTCACAATGTTTTGCTACTATGACCACCTTCATTACCAAAACATTTCCATTGTTCTAATTAGGAACCATATACATTTTAAGCCACAACTTCCTATTCCCTATCCACACCCTGGTCCCTGTCCCCTGGTCACCTGCATTCTAGCTGCTGACTCTATGAGTTTGCTTATTATAATTATTTCCTATCAGTGAGATCATACAATATTTGTCCTTTTGTGTCTGGCTTGTTTCACTCAGCATGCTGTCTTCAGGATTCATCCAGGTTATCACATTTATCAGAGTTTCATTCTTTTTCTTCTACAGCTGAATGGTATTTCATTTTGCTATAGACTATATTTTGTATATCCATTCATTAGTTGATGGACATTTGGGTTACTTCTATCTTTTGGCAATTGCGAATAATCCTGGGTCATATGGTAATTCTATGCTTAACTTTATCTTCCACAGCACTGCATCATTTTACATTCCCACCAGCAATGAAATGAGTGTTCCTTTTTCTCCACATTCTCTCTGACACTTGTAATTTTCTGTTTTTTTTTAAACAGTAGTCATTCTAGTGGGTGTGAAATGGTATGTCATTGTAGTTTTGATTGCATTACCCTTATGAATAATGATAAGCATCTTTTCATGTGTTTTTGGCCATCTGTTTATCTTCTTTGGAGAAATGTCTATTAAGTCCTTGCCCATTTTTAAATTGGGTTGTTATTTTGTTGTTGAGTAAAATAATTTCTTTTTATATTCTGGAAATTTGATAATCCAAATGCTCAGATACGTCATTTCCAAATATTTTCTCCATCGTATAAATTGTTGTTTAGTTTTCAGGGTGAGTCCTGTTCTAGTTTGCTAGCTGCCAGAATGAAATATACCAGAAATATTAAAAAGAGGGATTTAATAAGTTGCTCATTTACAGTTCTAAGGCTAAGAAAATGTCCCAATTAAAACAAGTCAATAGAAATTTCCAATCAGAGGCTTGCAGGGAAAGATACCTTGACTCAAGAAGGACAGTGAAGTTCAGGATTTCCCTCCAAGTGAGAAGGCACATGGTGAACATAGTCAGGGCTTCTCTCTCAGCTTGAAGGGCGCATGGCAAGCATGGCGTCTTCTGCTAGCTTTCTCTCCTGGCTTCCTGTTTCATGAAGCATCCTGGAAGGCATTTTCCTTCCTCATCTCCAAAGGTTACTGGCTGGTGGACTCTTGGCTTCGTGGTGCTGCAGCATTCTCTTCTCTGTCAATCTCTTCTTTCCTTCAAAATGTTTCCTCTTTTTATAGGATGCCAATAAATTACTCAAGACCCACCTGAATGGGTGGAGACATGTCTCCACCTAATCCATTTTAACAACCACTCTTGATCACTCAAGATCACATCAAGATCACATCAAGATGTGACTCTGTAAGTCACATCTCCAGGGAGGTGATCTAATTACAGTTTCAAACATACAGTACTGAATAGGGATTAGAAGAAATGGTTGCCTTTACAAAATGGGATTAGAATTAAAACATGGTTTTTCTAGGGTACATACGTCCTTTCAAAGCAGCATGAGTCCTTTGAAGCACAAAAGTTTTTAGTTTTGATGAGGTCCCATTTATCTTTTTTTCTTTTGTTAAAGCTTGTGCTTTGGGTGTAAAGTCTAACACAAGCTCCTGAAGATGCTTCTTTGTTTTCTTCTAGGAGTTTGATTGTATCATGAGGCCAAAATTTTTGAGAATTTCTGGCTTAGTGTATATTAATTTGCATGTTAAGTTAAAATGAGGCTAGAAAATGTTCAGCAAGGTGGCCTTATGGCTGGCTAAAATTCTTGTTACTTTGGAAGAAGGGGAGAGCAAATATTGGGAGAATGTTGGTAGAGTGCTATAAACACTTCCCTAAAATCCCACTAAAACATGACCAGTTAATTATTAAAAGTAATTGATATGAAATAATTAGTGTTTCATGAACATTTGTGAAGGAATTTGAAGGACATGTGATTAGTTATTGCTAGCTCTAGTATATATAAACCCAGGCAGTAAGACCAAGTTTAACATGGTTTTACTGGTTTGTCTTTAACAAGCCATTTGGTAGGCTGAGCTAGAATTTATTCTTATATAGAGAAGTCTTTTTTGTACTTAATAAATATGTAAGAGGTAATCAGAGAAGTAAATAGTTATTGTTCTCTTCCCCTTAGGAGGAAAATATTCTTAATTTATGAATTTAAATATTTAACTATTATTATAAAGGAATTACAGTGAAATTTCTACTTTTTCATTGTTCTTTGATTTATGATGGAGCAATATACAGCTGTATGTTCAATATTGAGAGAAAAGCAAGAAAATCCTTTAATAAAAAGATTAAAGCAAATGTAATAGCTAAATAAATGAGGAGTGAACATTTCTGAAAAGTAATGTGCATTTTGGAAATAAAGCCATATTGTTTGAAAATAATCTTAATTCCATGAATCCTGTGTCAGTCTAAAACTTTGTTATATTTTAATGTTTTTGCATATGTTTTTATGTTGTTTTGAGAATATTGGTATTTGCATTAGATTTATGTCTTAAGGTAAAAAAGGTAATAAAACATTTATTATTTGAAGATAGTTTTTATAGCTTTTGCTTGGTAAATTATTTGTTGCAGGATAATATCTGTATCCCACTGGAACTTTTGCAATATTCAAGAAAATTTATGTTTTTAAAAATAGCTCTAAGATTTAGTGTGAACTATAATAATCAAAAGCAGCGTGAAACCACTAGTGAAATAAATATTTGAGTGACAGTGCCCTTTAAACATGCTTTTTGAAAGTTAACATCATTTGATGTGTTTCACACTGATCATACTTAAGTTGCATGATTTTCTCACTATAAAATGGTAACATATTAACAATTAATATGAAATCTTCGAAGGTTGGTCTTAGCCTCTTTTCTAGTCATCTAAAAATAGGATAAGGCAGAAAAGATACATCCACTTCTGAGTATTTTTACTCAAACATTTTCTGCATTGCTTTTGCATTGCAGCTTGAATTAATGATATTAATAGATTAAATTTATTCAACATAAATTTAATCTTGAATTTATGGGTTTTTTTTTCTTTTGCTCTTGGCCCCATCACCATGCTTCTGATTTTCCAAAGGCAAAAAAATCATTCAAAAGGTAAAGCTGCCCTCTCATGGTGTTCTTGTGCCTCTCTTAATAGTTGTGTCAACAGATTTAAAATTTTAGAGCTGAGTTGCTGGTGGCTTAGAATATAATTTTGTTCAATTTTCACTTTTCTTTCCTTCCTTCTGCAGTCCATCTTTTGGAAGAGCATCTGTCTGAGAAAGAAATTACTCAGACATGAGAGATATTTATTAGTGGTATAATTTAATTTTTATTTTTCAGGTTACTGACCAAGCAGACTTCTAAGTTGGAATGGACTAGAATGTGTGTTTGCTCAGTGTGCATAGTATGTTTGCTAATCGTTTTTTTATTGAACATAGCAACACAAACATTCTTACCATATGATCATTTCCATTCTTGATATATAATCAATAACTGACAATATCATCACATAGTTGTATTTTCATCATCGTGATCATTTCTTAGAACATTTGCATCAGTTCAGAAAAAGATATAAAAAGGAAACAGAAAAAAATTCATACATACCATACCACTTAACCCTCTCTTTCATTGATCACTAGCATTTCAATCTATTAAATTTATTTTGACATTTGTTCCCCCATTCTTTATTTATTTTTAATCCATATGTTTTACTTTTCTGTCAGTAAGGTAGATAAAAGGAGCATCAGACACAAGGTTTTCCCAATCACATAGTCACATTGAGAAAGCTGTATCATTATACAGTCATCTTCAAGAAACATGGCTACTGGAACACAGCTCTACATTTTCAGGCAGCCTCTCTGTTACACCTTAACTGACAATGTGATATCTATTTACTGCATAAGAATAACCTCCAGGATAACCTCTTGACTCTGGAATCTCTCAGCCACTGAAACTTTATTTTGTCTCATTTCACTCTTCCCCCTTTTGGTTGAGTTTCCATCTGAAATTCTCCAAGTTCATTCACTAATGTCAGTTCTTATGAGTGAGACCATACAGTATTTGTCCTTTTGTTTCTGGCTAATCTCATTCAGCATAATGTCCTTTAGGTCCATCCGTGTTGTCACATACTTCATAACTTTATTCCATCTTACAGCTCATAGTATTCCATCCTATGTATATACGACAGTTTGCTTAGCCACTCATCTGTTGATGGACATTTGGGCTGTTTCCATCTCTTGGCAGTTGTGAATAATGCTGCTATAAACATTGGCGTGCAAATGTCTGTTGTGTCCTTGCCCTCATGTCCTCTAAATAGATACCTAGCAATGGTATTGCTGGGTCATATGGCAATTCTATACTTAGCTTCCTGAGGACCCATCAAACTGCCTTCCACAGCGGTTGTACCATTTGACATTCCCACCAACAGTGGATAAGTGTTCCTCTTTCTCCACATCCTCTCCAGCACTTGCCGTTTTCTGTGTTTTTGATAATGGCCATTCTGGTGTGTGTGAGATGATATCTTATTGTGGTTTTGATTTGCATTTCCCTAATAGCCAGGGAAGTTGAACATCTTTTCATGTCCCTTTTGGCCATTTGTATTTCCTCTTCTGAGAAGTGTCTGTTCATGTCTTTTGCCCATTTTGTAATTGGGTTTTCTGTCTTTTTGTTGTTGAGTTGAACAGTCTCTTTATATATTCTGGATTCTAGACTCATATCTGAGATAATGTTTCCAAATATTGTCTCCCATCTATAGGCTGTCATTTTACTTTCTTGACAAAGTTCTTTGATGCACAGAGGTTTAATTTTGAGGAGTTCCCATTTATTTACTTCTTTGTTCAGTGCTTGTGCTTTGGGTGTTAGGTCTAGGAAACTGCCTCCTAGTATAAGATTTATAAGATATTTCCCTACATTTTCTTCTAACAGTTTAATGGTCTTAGATCTAATGTTTAGGTCTTTGATCCATTTTGAGTTAATTTTTGTATAGGGTGTGAGATATGGATCCTCTTTCATTCTTGAGGATATCCAGCTCTCTAGGCACCATTTATTGAAGAGACTGTTGTGTCCCAGGTGAGTTGGCTTGACTGCCTTATCAAAGATCAATTGTCCATAGATGAAAGGGTCTATGTCTGAACACTCTATTCAATTCCATTGGTGAATATATCTATCTTTATGCCAGTACCATGCTGTTTTGACCACTGTAGCTTCATAATACGCCTTAAAGTTAGGTAGTGTTAGACCTCTGACTTCGTTTTCCTTTCTCAGGATACTTTTAGGTATTTGGCGCCCCTGCCCTTCCAGATAAATTTGGTTATTGGTTTTTCTATTTCTGAAAAGTAGGTTTCTGTGATTTTAATTGATATTGCATTAAATCTGTAAATCAAGTTAGATAGAATTGATGTCTTAACTATGTTAAGTCTTCCAGTGCATGAATACGGTATGCCCTTCCATTTATTTAAGTCTTCTGTGACTTTTTTTTTAAAAATATCTTGTAGTTTTCTTTGTTTAAGTCTTTTGTCTCATTAGTTAAATTTATTCCTAAATATTTTTTTCTTTTGGTTGCAATAGTAAATGGAGTTTTTTTTTCTTGATTTCCCCTCAGATTGTTCATTACTAGTGTATAGAAACACTACAGAGTTTTGTGTGTTGATCTTGTAACCTGCAACTTTGCTGTACTCATTTATTAGCTCTAGTAGTTTGCTGTGGATTTTTTTGGGTTTTTGACATATGGAATCGTATCATCTGCAAACAATGAGATTTTTACTTCTTCCTTTCCAATTTCGATGCCTTGTATTTCTTTTTCTTGTCTAATTGCTCTGGCTAAAACTTCTAACACAATGTTGAATAACAATAGTTATAGTGGACATCCTTGTCTTGTTCCTGATCTTAGGTGAAAAGTTTTCAATTTTTCCCCATTGAGGATGAGGATAGCTGTGGGTTTTTCATATATTCCCTTTATTGTGTTGAGGAAGTTCCCTTCTATTCCTTTGAAGTATTTTCAGCAAGAAAGGATGTTGAATTTTGTCAAATGCTTTTTCTGCATCAATAGAGATGATCATGTGGTTTTTCTGCTGTGATTTGTTGATATGGTGTATTACATTAATTGATTTTCTTATGTTATCTAACCATCCTTGAATACCTTGATGAATCCTCCTTGGACATGATGTATAATTCTTTTAATGTACTGCTAGATTTGATTTCCAAGAATTTTGTTGAGGATTTTTGCATCTATATTCATTAGAGAGATTGGTCTGTAGTTTTCTTTTCTTGTAATATCTTTGTCTGAGTCTGGTATGAGGGTGATGTTGCCTTTGTAGAATGAGTTAGGTAGCTTTCCCTCCTCTTCAATTTTTTTTAAGAGTTTGAGCAGGATTGGTACAAATTCTTTCTGGAATGTTTGGTAGAATTCACATGTGAAGCCATCTGGTCCTGGACTTTTCTTTTTGGGGAGTTTCTTAATGACTGATTCGATTTCTTTACTTGTTTATTTATTTATTTATTTATTTTTATTTATTTATTTTTTACATGGGCAGGCACCGGGAATCAAACCCAGGTCCTCAGGCTTGGCAGGCAAGCATTCTTACCTGCTGAGCCACCGCATTCTTACCTGCTGAGCCACTGTGGCCCGCCCGAATTTCTTTACTTGTGATTGGTTTGTTGAGGTTGTCTGTTTCTTCTCGAATCAATGTTGGTTGTTTATGCTGTTCTAGGAAGTTGTCCATTGTGCATTTCATCTACATTGTTGAGTTTATTAGCATAACATTTTTCATAGTATTCTCTCATTATTTCCTTTATTCCTGGGTGATCAGTGGTTATGTCTCCCCCTCCATTTCTAATTTTATTTATTTGCATGCTCTTGCTTCTGTTTTTTGTCAACCTAGCTAAGGGTCCATTACTCTTGCTGCTTTTCTCATAGAACCGACTTTTTGTTGATTTCTCTCTTGTTTTCCTTTTCTCAATTTCATTTATTTCTGCTCTCATCTTCAATATTTCTTTCCTTTTGCTTGCTTTGGGGTTAGTTTGCTGTTCTTTATCTATTTCTTCTAAATGGACAGTTAATTCCTCAAGTTTTGTGGTTTCTTCTTTTTTTGATATAAGCATTTAGGGCCATAAATTTCCCTCTTAGCACTGCCTTTGCTGCATCCCATAGATTTTGATATGTTTTGTTTTCATTTTCATTTGCCTTAAGATAGTTACTGATTTCTCTATTAATTTTTTCCTTGACCCACTGCTTGTATAAGAGTATGTTGTTGAGCCTCAATATATTTGTGAATGTTCTGGCACTCTGCCTATTATTGATTTCCATCATCATTCTTTTATGATCTGAGAAAATATTTGGTATGAGTTTAGTCTTTTTAAATATATTAAGACTTGCTTTGTGACCCAGCATATGGTCTATCCTTGAGAATGATCCATGAGCACTTGAGAAAAAGGTGTGTTCTGCTGTTGTGGGATGTAATGTTCTATAAATGTCTGTTAAGTCTAGCTCACGTGTTGCATTATTTAAATTCTCTATTTCTTTATTGATCCTTTATTCTAGATGTTCTAGAGGTTCTGCTGATGAGAGTGTGGAATTGAAGTTTCCAACTATTGTGGTAGATGTGTCTATTTCTCTTTTCTGTGTTTTTCGTGTTTGCCTCATGAATTTTGGTGTATTCTGGCTTAGTGCAGAAATATTTACAATTGTTATGTCTTCTTGTTGAATTGTTCCTTTTATTAGTACATAGTGTCATTCTTTGTCTCTTTTAACTGTTGTGCATTGGAAGTCAAATTTATTGGATACTAGTATAGCTACTCCTGCTCTTTTTTGATTATTTGCATGAAATGTCTTTTCCCAACCTTTCAATTTCAACCTATGTTTATCCTTGGGTCTAAGATGTATTTCCTGTAGACAGTATATAGGTGGGTCCTGGTTTTTATTCCATTCTGCTAATCTATGTCTTTTGATTGGGGAATTAAACCATTAACATTTAGTGCTATTGCTGTATGGGTAGTACTTTCTTCTACCATTTTGCCTTTTGGATTTTATATGTCTATATCTAATTTCCTTCTTTTTACCTTTACTGATAATCTTCCTTTCTATACTCTTCTCCACACTTCTCTCTCATGTCTTTTCATATCTGTCTCTAGTGCTCCCTTTGGTATTTCTTGCAGAGCTGGTCTCTTGGTCACAAATTCTCAATGATGTTTTTACCTGGAAATGTTTTAATTTCCCCCTCATTTTTGAAGGACAGGTTTGGTGGATATAGAATTCTTGGTTGACAGTTTTTCCCTTTTAGTAATTTAAATATATCATCCCACTGTCTTCTCTCCTCCATGGTTTCTGCTGAGAAATCTACACATGGTCTGATTGGGCTTCCCTTGTTCGTGATGGAAAACTTTCAAGGTTTTCTCTTCTCTTTGATGTCTGACGTTCTGATTAGTAAGTGTCTTGGAGCACATCTATTTGGATCTGTTCTGTTTGGGGTAAGCTGTATTTTTTGGAACTATAATTTTAATTCTTTCATAAGAGTTGGAAAATTTTCACTGATAATTCCCTCCATTAGTTTTTCTCCTCCTTTTACCTTCTCTTATCCTTCTGGGACACCCACAGCACATATATTCATGTGCTTCATTTTGTCATTCATTTCCCTGAGTCCTTGCTCATATTTTTCCATTCTTTTCCCTATGTTTTCTTTAGTTTGTTTGATTTCAGATGTCCCATCCTCCAAGTCACTAATCCTTTCTTTTGCCTCTTGAAATCTAACATTGTAGGTTTCCATTGTTTTTTTTCATCTCTTCCACTGTGCCTTTCATTCCCATAGTTCTGCAGTTTCTTCTTTTTGTTCATTCCTTGTCTTCTTTATATCCTCCCTCAATTCATTGATTTGATTTTTGATGAGGTTTTCCATGTCTGTTAGAACATATTGAATTGTTTCAACTCCTGTATCTCATTTGAATTGTTGTTTTATTCCTTTGACTTCAGTTTTCCTAGTATGGTTCATTATTTTTTGCTGGCATCTAGGCATTTAATTATTTTAATTAGTTTACTCTGGAGATTGTTTTCACTTTTTTTTTTACCTAAGATTTTCTTGCTGGATGACTTTGTTGTTTATCTATTCTTTGACATTCAGTTTCGCTTATTCTAGACCTCTTACTTAGGTTCTGTTTAACATGACAGAAGTTTTCATTTCTTGTTTTCTTGTTTCTTGCCCTGCCTGTATGGTACCTCTCACCCGCCATAGAAGGGTTTACTTAGGTATTAAAAATGTAGCCAGATTTTCCCAGATCAAAATGGCCTCCTCTCAAGAGGAAAGAGTCACCTGTGTCCGTTTTCCCTGAGGATGTGACCCTGCAGATTGAAAGGCTTTCCTATGAAGCCTTTGGACTCTGCATTTTTCCAACCCTGCCCGGTATGTGGTGTTTTTCTGCCTGCGGGCCCACCAGCATAAGGCAATGTGATACTTTTAACTTCAGCAGACTCTCCCAGCTTGGGGGTATGGTTGAAACAGAGGAGAGGTTGTAGGCTGGCTACAGATGGTTCACTTTTCCAGACCCTGGGGTCTGAATTCCTTGAGGGAGGAAGTCCACTTGAGCTGGGCCTCACCCCTCTCCCAGGAAAGGCTCAGACACCAGATAAACACTCAAACAAGCTTAATTCTGCCTATGCCTTGGCAGTTGGAGGCTGAGAATCCCTACCGCTGTATCTAAAGAGTAGTCAAGGCATAGAAACACAGCCACTAAAAAGAAAAAGAAAAATCCTTTTAGGAGCAGAACCCCCATTCTTTGGGCTTGCCAATCAAGAGCATAAGTTGGTATGCTGTTTTGTGTATTTTCAGGTCCTATGTTTTCCCTCCTTTAATTCAGAGCTCAGGTTCTTTTAAGTATTATGTGCTATCCGATCCAAGAAACCTCTGTTTTGTTTTCTTTTTTCTTTTTCTGTCTGCCCTGCCCCCTCTGTGCAGGGGCAAAACCCAGCAATCTCTGCATTTACTTGAGGTTCAGCTGAGCTGGGGACCTATTTTTAGTAGTCAGAATTTGTTAATTAATTCTACAATTGGAGCTTGGTAGAGCTCAGCCCCTGCTGCTGGTAAAGTCTCTTTCCTATCCCCTCTGGGAACCAACCTGTTGGGGAGGGGCATTGGCTGCTGTGGTTTGGGGAACTCACAGTTCTGGGTGGGCTCGCAATGGGTCCAGCTTGTCCAGACTGGGGTACTCTGTGTGTCCAGTCACTGATGTGGCCCCAGCAGTTGTTCTGTACTGTTTCTGGCTACTTACTAGCTGCTCTGGAGGACAAACTAAATCCCACACCTCGCTAAGCTGCCATCTTGGCCCCATCTCCCAGTAATAATCTGAGAATTGTTTTGTATTCAATTTTTTGAATGAGTTTTATTTGCTACAGAAAAATATTCACAGATGACCTTTAAGAGAAAAATAGTTCAAGAAAAGAAAATGCTTCATTGTTAAATTTCAGAGTTTTAGTTTTCATATATGCAAATTTATTTCAAATCTGAATTATAGGATTTCTCTTTTCAAAGATATATTTATTCCCTAGTATACAAATTGTGGTGATGTGTTGCAGCACAGGTGTAGGTGCAGGTTGGTGATGCTACGCTGGTACCAGTGAGCCTGAGCCCCCGGCAGCTGGGAGGATGTGGCTGTGTGTGTGCTCAGGTCTGGGGGTCATGGCCCTGGTGTGCACTGGTCTAGGGCTTGGTTCCCTTTGTGCACATGCACAGAGCTCAGGGCAGCAGGTGGGTGTTTCACCAGTGCGGGTTGGGGGTGGATGTGGCCAGGCTGCGCTGTTCAGCACTTGCCCAGAGCTGGGGGCCCATGGCTGGGGGCCTTGCACATGCGCAGATCTGGGAATGCCGTAAACTGATGTACACATGTGTGCACACAGCTCAAGTAGGATGGGGTGGGGTTTCCCAGTTGTATGGGCTGGGGATAGGTATAGCCTAGGTATGGAGGTAAGTGCCTGCATCCTTTATGCACCAGTAACCACTTGCAGAGGGCAGGGAGGGCAGGTAGGGCTCATGAGGGGTGAGATGAGACTATACTTGCACAGGAGAAGTTGGTCGGGCTGGGTGGGGCAGGCACTCATTCGCCCTTGAAGTGGGAGTGTAGGGCGGGTATGCGCATGGAGTTTGGCAAGATGGGGACACTTCTAGCACGGGAAGGGGGTGCAGGTGATGGGGCTCAGATGTATGGGGCGTAGGGTAATTCATGAATCTCAGGGTTATGCTGGTGAGGATAACACTTTCAAGGAAGCTGCTTGTCTTACTTCCCATTCCCCATCTCCCTGTTTGTGCACTCCTGATGGCTCCAGGCTTCCTTGTTAGGCTGTTTGCACCAGCGGACGGTCTCCGATCCTCTGTTTCTCAGTTCCTGAGCTTTTGCATCAGGACCTCCCTATGTGGTGCAGAAGACTCTCCCAGGTCACTTACAACCTGGAATTGCTGCCTCAGTCACCTTCCAGTCCCTTCTCTATTTGTTCCTTGGAGCAGGGGTGAACTCGACCTACTCTATTCCTCCATCTCCCTGGAACCCCTGTCATCCCTTTTTTTAATATTCAACCAAAATTTAAAAAATCAGAATAGATTAATTTACAATAAAATAGTCAACCTAATATGTCAGACCTTTTTTCTTGGGACCAAGGAAAACAATAATGCCCATTAAACAGTAGAATTGTACAATTGATATTTTTCCTGTGTTTGATGGCACAGAAACATAAAAGTCATATAACTTCCACTGGGAGCCTTTTCCTCCAGAATAGAGTTCATATAATTGCTTCCTAGGCTTTAAAAAATCACATTATTTTAAAAATTTATCTGCAACTACTCTGATAATGAGAACACTTTTAAAACAATTCTTCTATAAACATTCTTAAAATGATTTTGTGGTATGTGAGACTGCTTAAAGAAACTTAGAAAAGATGAGAATGTACAAGAATTATAGTCCCATGTTTATAGCAACTGCCCAAATAAAATATTTCCCTAATTAGTTATCCTGCTTCCTGTAATTTTTTAGCAAAGATGAATTACAAGTAGCAGCAGAATGCTCCATTGTTTGGTTTTCAGTTGTAGCTGCCAACTAATGTGTTTCAAATTTTGTTTTCAGTGATCACAAACATACTCAAAAAACATTGTTTTCAGTAATCACAAACATATTCAAAAAACCACATTTTAAATACCCCACTTACCAAAGTTATACAGCTCTTTTTTAAACTACAACTTTTCACACTAACATACCAAAATTTACACCTAAGTTCAACTTCTTAAAATGATGATATTAAAGAATATTTTCAAGTCTGAATTTTGGACCTGATCAGATATTTCTGTGCTTAGAGTATACTTGAGGAAACTTTAAGGATATATGGGCACCAAAGCCTGAAATGTGTAACTATCTCATTCTCCTTAATTTGACATTAAATGTAATATACTTTTTAGGAAAAGAGTCAAGCTACCAGTCCTAAAGATACTTAAAAAAAGATTGGTTGAGGTGATAAGCCTTAATGTAGCCTCAGGAAAACATCAGAGAAAGGCTCCAAAAAGAGCAGAACCAAAGGAGAGAGCTTCTGCTTACAGGTGATGACAGTACCTTCAAAGTTCCCAGAATCAGCACTAAGGAGCACAACTCTCTGTGTTTATTATGTTCTAGTCACCGTTATTGTAACTATTTGAATTCTGCTCAGTGAACAGCAAAGTGAAATGCTCTGATTGAATTTTCTCATCTCTAACTCTAGAGTCTTAATCCATGTGCCAAGTTCAGACAGATTCTCTTTCTCACTTTCCCAGCAACTGTTCAAAACCAGGCCACATCTGAGGGTGCTTCATATTTGAAGCATGCTTTTTCTTATGCTGCTTTTCACTCTGGTTTCTGTTTGCCATTTTTAAAAATTTTTTTTGAAATGAAAAAAATGTAGTTCTTTCACATCATGTTATTATTTTCCTCCCGCTTCTTGCTCAATCTTTCTTTTGCTTACCATCAGTTCCACACCCTTGACCTCTATTCACTCCTATTCTCATTTGGAAGACCTCCCACCCCTTTGGACCATTGTTGTACAGTTTATCTTAAATGTTTCAAGTTCGTGCTGTGTTTTGTTTTATGGATGCAATAACCTCTTAAGTATTTTTGATGATTTTTCAGATTTTTAAGTTCTTTACTGTTTCGTGAATCATTTATTTCCGTAGGAGTATGTTTTTCGTTTTATCTTATGCTTTTTTTGGTCATATTGCCGGCTTTCTGCAAATTATTATTTTTAACTACCCGTTTATATTAAAAAGTTTCATAAAATGAAAAGGCTGCTTGGCAAGTCTGCGTGAGTGAGGGGGCCTGGTAGCTTTTGCTAGACGGCGGGTGAGCTGGAAGCCAGTCATCCTGTCGTGTGGGGGTGGGGATGGGGGCGGTGTGAAGGGGCTGCACATAGTTAGCGGTGCTCTAAATATGTCCCTGCTGGCGGACGTTGAGAATCACCGAGGCCAGGACAGAGAAGTAGGGGAAGTTCATGCGCAGCCACCAGGCCAGGTGGAAGGTAAGCAGCGTGCGCGTGAGCCCCTTGCAGAAGGCGCTGTATGAGCCGCATGCCGCCGCCGAGTGCGAGAGGAGTCCCGACGAGGTTGCTTCCACCATGGGTCTGGTGTCGCTTCCCAAACAGTAGCCAGAGCTCAAGGCCACCAGCAGGCTCCGCAGACCCACCGACCGACAGACACAGGTTCGGACTTGGGGATTTATTGAAGGGAGGAGACTGACTGGTGGGCTGCGGATCCGAGCGGTGCTTCTGGGTGGGTGCTTCTCTTTGCTCTCCTGTCATCCCTTTTTAATGATACCTGACCCTAAAACAGCTGACCTTTACTGTCACCTGTTAATAGATAGTTCATCTGATTTTGTAGAAGCAACACCAAGAATCCTCAGGAGAGTATTTCTTAGACTCTACTCTGCCTCCTTTGAGTTGTTTAGTAAGGAATGGAATAATTTGTGTTGAAAAAAAGGGGATACTGACAATGTTCAATTTTACCTTAATCCTGTGATCCTGGAATTTTACCTAAATCCTGTGATCCTGGGTTAAGAAATTACCCACTCATTGTGTTACTGTCCAAAGTTGGCCTTTACTTCACACTAGCATGACTAAATTTTAGATATCCTTCTTCCTAACTCTGGGTCCCTGACTTTGCACACCTTGGCCCTTACAGAATCTAGATAGAAAACGCTCTACCTGGCTTCAACAGTGAGCTCAGGAGATAACATCATGTAATGAACACAAATATGGCTTTTTTGAGTCCCCTTGCAGAGCTCTTCTTCTTAACTCATCCCAGTCCTTAAAAGCTCTCCTGCCCTCTGCTGCAGGAAACTTGAGGCCTTTTCCTGGTTGTGATAGCTTTTTAATCTCATTCTCTCTTTCACCATAATCTTTTGGTCTCTCTCTTCTCTGTTGCATACATCTTTGAATAAAGTCATCCTTGCCTGTTAATGACAACAAAAACAAAGGGCTTAGAATCCAACTTGAAGAAGGTTCCATTGATAAAAAATAGGGCAATTTGATCATTAATAATTGCAGTGGATAAACTTAATGAATGAGTTTAAAATTAAAATTAGGTACATAAAAACAAAATACTACATTGGTCACCTTTGGGAGGATTCCAAGAAATGATTTCTGAAAACTGATAAA
This sequence comes from Tamandua tetradactyla, assembly GCF_023851605.1. Taxonomy (NCBI): domain Eukaryota; kingdom Metazoa; phylum Chordata; class Mammalia; order Pilosa; family Myrmecophagidae; genus Tamandua; species Tamandua tetradactyla. The sequence continues at coordinate 77,422,328 of NC_135329.1, read as the reverse complement.
TATAGGTAAATTAAAGATCTAGCATTTATTATGCCTTTCTTTGATGAACTGTACCTCTAGGGAACCAAACAAGGGAATTTTTTTCTTTATGGAATTATCCTAGTTAACAAATGAAGAAGGAATGAAATGAAGATTATCACTAACAACCCTTAATGGAATAATGGATCTAGGCAATGGTATTGGTCCCTGTTTATATTACAAAAGAAAGATTACCAGACTGTTTGCCTCCTATGGAAGATTATAATACCACCTATAAAGAATTCTTGTCAGCAAATCAGATTCCAAACCTTCAGATTCAACCATAAGTTTGCAGAAAATATAGAGGGTAGAAAAACTTATTAATGATACCATGGCAAATTGGCAAATTTCACAATATGGGAAACTCTTCAGGACAAACAGGCAAGTTTTAAAGCAAATAAATTGTGAGAAAAAAAGAAGTGGAGCCACCAAAAAACCTACAGATCAAAGGGTAAATACAATAGGCTAGAAATTGTAGACCTTGTTTGTTTCTTATTTTACAAACCACCTGTTAAAAGAAAATGAGAGAAAATTTGGGAAATTTGAGCACAGACTAGATTTTCATTTTAAAGAATTATTGCTTTTAGTATAGTGGTAATATAGCTATCCTTTTAAAAAGAGGTCTTATATTTCAAGATAATACTGAAATATTTATATAGCAAGTGCTGTCTGTGAGATTTGCTTCAAAATTAACCACTGCTGTGTGTGTGTTTGTAGGTGGTTCTGAGTGAAATAAGTTTTCCATAAATTGCTAATTGTTGAAGCTGAGTGATGGGTACATGATGGTTCAATGTACTGTTTTTCTTCTTTTGTTCATATATGGAATTTTCCATAATAAAATGCTAAAATTTTCACCCATTCAGATTTATAACAACAGTTTAAGGAGACCTTTCTTCTTTTTGCAACATTGGAAGAAAAGGAAATATGTAAAAGTAAACATGTCCGTACAATTTCATAATTAATTAAATTATGAAATATTTCTGAAAATCTAAAATAGAGAGTAATATAATGAACATAAATGTACCAATTACCCACGAATTAAGAAATTACAAATACAGTGTGTACTGTTGCTTGATAACATTTTTCTCCCTCATTTCTGGAGATAATTATTATTTTGAATCTGATGTTTATCACTGCCATGTATGTTTTTATATATGTTTATATTAATATATTGTATTTAATTTGGTTTAAAAACCTTATGTTAATGATGTCCTGTATTTATTCTTAATTTTTTTTTATGTGGAGGGTTATGGATTTCGATAATCACTTTTTCTTCTGTGTTATGCTGGTTATCTGAAAAAATGGGAAATGTTGCATAAAGTTATTTTTAAAAGGTATGTTAGTTACATTTTCAGATAATATACATAATATGTTTTTCTTCAACCTCCTGAAGTCTTTTTGGATCAAGTATCTCCAAATTTAAGCACTGGTTCTAATTATTAACCTGAAAAAGCTATAATAAGTATACTGTTTGCTATATATTTCCAGTTTTCTTCTTTTTCTCAGCATTAGCCTTCAGGGTCTTGGTACTTTTTATTCCCTCTGTCTAGTTTGCTTTTTTTTTGTAGTTATCTGTCTGGCTCACTGTCTTTCAGGCCTTTCCTTAAATGGTAGCCTTTTGATGAGATCTTCCCTGACCATTTTGTTTAAATCGTGCCATCTTTCCCTGAATCTTTTATTTCCCTAACCTGCTTTTTTTCTGTAGCACTTCCTAACATCTGACATACTGTATAATTTACTTGCTTCTCTCTTTTTTTGTTTTATTTTTGTTTTATTTACAGCTATGTTGACAACTCAGCAGTGCTATTCAAATGTTCAGTGTTTTTGGAAAGGTAGAGGTTTTCTTTAAACAGTGATTTTTATAGTATTTAATTTTTAATTAATGCAGAATATGCCCTAATGTAAAGTAACATTCTTTTTAGCCTTACCAATAATTCTCGGATTGTGGGACTCCTGGCTCAGCTGGAGAAAATCGGTAGTGAATCAGCAGATCAGATACTGCCAGATATGTCACGTCAAAAATTCTTCATCTGGCTCAAAGTCAAGGTAAGCTTTAATCTTTTGTTTTTGTGATATGCATTTTTGTTTGTTTGTTTGTTTTGGGGTACATGGTCCAAGAATCGAACCCAGGTCTCCCTCATGAAAGGGGAGCATTCTACCATTGAACCACCCATGCATCCTTGTTTTTGCAGTGTGTTTTTAAAAGTAGATATTAAGAATGTTCAAAATTTTGATAAAATGGATGATTACATGTAAAACTTGGACTTTGTAAAATTGACTCAAGAAGTAGAAAACTGAATAACTTTGGAAGAAATTGCGCTTGAAAACATTGTCTTCAAAAGTGATTATGATTTTACTTGTATGTGTCATCTCTCCCTCCCTTTAAGTTTAAACCACCACCTTCTAATCAGAGTTCTAGTTTTAGAATATTGAAAGAAAGGTGTTAATTAGCTGAGTGTTGTTTATTAGTGTGGCCCACCACTTTGTAATTTCAGCTCTGCCATTCAATGGCTAGGAAGTTATTGAATCTCTAGGGTTCAGCTACACCATTTCTGAAATACAACTAACAGATTTCATGAAATTGCCATGAGTTTAAATGAGAATATATATAAAAAATGTTGAATAAATGTTATCTGCAATTAGACATTATTTCTCTATTTTTAGAAGATAGTACTACTAAATTGATATCAAAATCTTGATGGAATACAAAACAAGTGTTCTTCTCACTTAAGAGCATAAATGTGAAAATCGTAAAGATTTGTTGGGGTGGGGTGCGAGGGTAGTTGTGTGGTAGACTTGTTGCCTGCCATGTGGAAGACCAGGGTTGGAGTCCCGGCCTATCCACTTCACAAACAAACAAACAACCCAACAAAACAAGCAAACAAACAAAAATTCAACAAGTGGTGCTGCAATAATGGGATACTCACATGGAAAAAGAATGAAATGTGACCCTGCCATGCAGCATACAAAAAACAAAATAATTAGTGAACTAAATCTCATGGTACATTAAAAGAGGAATATCATTGCTAAAGAACATTTCTTTCAGGAATGCAAAATGGTTTAATATCAGGAAAAATATCAATGTAACATTATTTGACTAGGTCAAATAAAATCCATAAAGTAATTTTATATAATTTAAAAACCTGTGTTTGTACTTGTGGTTGGCATGCTTGGCTCGGGGGCTGTTCTGCTTGGAGTAGCCGGCTGGCGGGTCTCTGCTCTGGGGGTTTGGGGAGCTGACCAGTGCCTGGGGTGATCAGCTGATCTGCAGCACAGGTGAACCTGCCAGACACCACAATTGCTGGCTGCCTATGCCCTGAGGCCCAGCCCCATGGTGGATAATTGGCCCACTTCTGGTCTCCCCACAGCTGCTGTCCTGTACACCCATGTGGCTTCACCAGCTGGCAGCTGTGCAGGCTGGAGCTGAGGCCTGTGTTGACATTAAGGTGAAAACAGTTTCAGTGAATGGAAATGAGATACTGGTGGTCAAGAGCGATACAGAACATTAACTCCCAGCTATTGTAGAGGTGCACAGGGTGCTATATTAACTGATAATGTCACAAGAAGAGACACCTTTCTAAAACTGGATAATTGGTTAAATGAATTGGAAACATGCAGCACAAGAAATGACATAGTAAGCATGCTAGTTGGAAATAAGGTTAAGGAAAATCATGAAGCTGATAGAAACAAAAGCCTGAAATTTGAATGAAAGCATTCTATGTTGTTCCAGGCAAGCATAGAAAAACTGTGGTGGTGTCCAGTGTGCCTTTGAGGAACTTGTTGAAAAGGTCATTCAGACCCCTGGACTGTGAGAAATTTAGAACCAGAATGAAGGGATAAAACTGTCACACAGGAAAGAAGGCTAAGGAGGAGGCACCTGTGTGGTTATTAAACTCTGGGAAATTACATCTCTTGCATATTTGATCAGATAGTGACATCCTTCTATATATAAACTCAAAATGCTTTTTTAGGGACCGTGCAGTTTACACATATTTGTTTTGTATCATGGCAGTAAATATTTGCAAGAAATCCGACTCACTGGCTTTCCCAGGTAACACATTATGGTAAATATGCACAATTTACAGTCTGCAGTTTTTTATGTAACATAAAATAGATGTACCTTTATGAGTACATTTGATTTTATGAATTACATTTATCATGTAATTAAAAAAATACTTTCCATCCAGTATAAGTTGATACAAGGTCTGCTTTTCGTTTCCTCTTTGCTTATATCCTCCTATTAGTTACTGAATTACTTGGTATATAGAGCTCCTGGATACACTGGGAGGTGTACATGTGTTATCAAACTGGTGTATTCCTTCAGCAATAACAAAGAGCTTGATTTCACAGCTTTTCTAGGATGTGTCCTGGCAGACTGTCTTTTAGTAGTATGCAAAATTCTCATTAAAGAATATATCCTGGGTGGGCCATGGTGGCTCAGCATGCCAGAGACCAGAGTTCAATTCCCCATGCCTGCCCATGCAAAAAAAATAATAATAAAAGGAACTCTAAGATTATAATCCAAGCCACTTATAATTAAATTTTTTTTTTGGATGATGCTTCTAAACTAGATTGATACATTAAAGCAGTTTGGTCTTTTTAATTTACTTCAATAGCAGTTAGATTAGCAGTAAGATTATTGCTAATCTTATTGTTAACATAATAGCAGTAAGATTCCCCGCATTTTGGTTTCACAAGAACATGAATAGTGTGTTTATTGTAATGCATATAGTATTTAGCAGTTTGCAGTCCAACACTTTCTTTTGTAAGTATTGGTAGTGTTCATCCAAGTGCCTCAGTTGTAGCTTGTTTAATGTTTATGAAGACCTGTATCTTATAACTTTATAAATGGCTAGTTATTATTAGAAATTTATTTCTGTATTTTGAGGGGAGGGGTAGAAACACTAAGTGACAATTTGAGAAAGGCTTATCACTTCAAGGTTCTTATATGTGTGGAAAATACCGCTGCAGTGAAAATCTTGATCATTTACAGTAATAAGTAACTAATAGCATATCAAAACCAACTCGTGCAGACTAATAAATCTTTTTTCCACAGTATTCAGGTTTCTAACTTCTTACTCTTGTGATTGCATATTTTTTCACTTATGCTATTTAATTTACATTGATCCCTGATATTGTAAGTCCCCACATAAGTAGTTTGTCCTTTAAGATTGAACTCTATGATAACCCTCAGTAAGAGTCTCTCTATATAAAGTTGCAATGGATAAGCATTTTTGTGGGTCACTTTGCATGCTGGTTTGAGAGGATGTATGGACCCTAGAAAAGCCATGTTTTAATCAAAATCCCATATCATAATGGCAGAATAATCCCATTCAATACCATATGTTTGAAGCTATAATCAGATCATCTCCCTGGAAATGCAATTTAATCAAGAGTGGCTGTTAAACTGGATTAGGTGATGACATGTTCATCCATTTGTGTGGGTCTTGATAAGTTTCTGGAGTCCTATAAAAGAGGAAACATTTTGGAGAAAGGAGATTCAGAGAGAATACAGAATGCTGCAGCACCATGAAGCAGAGAGTCCACGAGCCAGCGACCTTTGTTGATGAAGAAGGAAAATGCCTCCTGGGGAAATTCATGAACCTGGAAGCCAGGAGAGAAAGCTAGCAGATGGCTCTGTGTTCACCATGTGCCCTTCCAGCTGAGAGAGAAGCCCTGACTGTGTTCGTCATGTGCCCTCTACTTGAGAAAGAAATCCTGAACTTCATCAGCCTTCTTGAACCAAGGTATCTTTCCCTGGATGCCTTTGATTGGACATTTCCATAGACTTGCTTTAATTGGGACATTTTCTTGGCCTTAGAGCTGTAAACTAGGAACTTATTAAATTCCCCTTTTTAAAAGCCATTTCATTTCTGGTATATTGCATTCTGGTAGCTAGTAAACTATGACACTTTGCAATAGTGTGTTAATGCATTTCAGGTTGGGTTCTTTCTGAAATGTACATCTTCAAGATGAAAACCTCACATTCTCCTTGGCTTACACTTGTAAAAAAAAAAGAGAGAATAGATCCAAATAAATGTTCTCCAAGACACTTACTAGTCAGAATGTCAGAGGTCAAAGAGAAAGAGAGGATCTTGAAAGCAGCAAGAGAAAAGCAATCCATCACATACAAGGGAAACCCATACGACTATGTGTGGATTTCTCAGCAGAAACCAGGGAGGCGAGAAGACAGTGAGATGATATATTTAAATTACTAAAAGAGAAAAACTGCCAACCAAGAATTCTATACACAGCAAAATTGTCCTTCAAAAATAAGGGGAAATTAAAACATTTTCAGACAAAAAATCACTGAGAGAATTTGTGACCAAGAGACCAGCTCTGCAAGAAATACTAAAGGGAGCACTAGAGACAGATATGAAAAGACAGAAGAGAAAGGTGTGGAGAAGAGTGTATAAAGAAGGAAAATTAGATATGATATATAAAATACAAAAGGCAAAATGGTAGAGGAAAGTACTACCCAAACAGTAATAACACTAAATGTTAATGGATTGAACTCCCCAATCAAAAGACATAGACTGGCAGAATGGATCAAAAAACAGGATCCTTCTATATGCTGTCTACAGGAAACACACCTTAGACCCAAAGATAAACATAGGTTGAAAGTGAAAAGTTGGGAAAAGATATTTCATGCAAATAACAACCAGAAAAGAGCAGGACTAGCTATACTAATATCCAACAAATTAGACTTCAAATGTAAAACAGTTAAAAGAGACAAAGAAGGATACTATCTACTAATAAAAGGAACAATTCAACATGAAGACATAACAATCATAAATATTTATGCACTGAACCAGAATGCCCCAAAATACATAAGGCAAACACTGCAAACACTGAAAAGGGAAATAGACACATCTACCATAATAGTTGAAGACTTCAATTCCCCACTCTCGTCAATGGACAGAATATCTAGACAGAGAATCAATAAAGAAACAGAGAATTTGAATATTACAATAAATGAGCTAGACTTAACAGACATTTATAGGACATTACACCCCACAACAGCAGGGTACACCTTTTTCAGAAAATTCACAAATATGTGGAGGCTCAACAACACACTCTTAAACAACGAGTGGGTCAAGGAAGAAATTACAAGAGAAATTAGTAAATATCTCGAGACAAATGAAAATGAAAACACAACATATCAAAACTTATGGGATGCAGCAAAGGCAGTGCTAAGAGGGAAATTTATTGCCCTAAATGCCTATATCAAAAAAGAAGAAAGGGCAAAAATTCGGAAATTAACTGTCCACTTGGAAGAACTGGAGAAAGAACAGCAAACTGACCCCAAAGCAAGCAAAAGGAAAGAAATAACAAAGATTAGAGCAGAAATAAATGAAATTGAGAACATGAAAACAATTGAGAAAATCAATAAAACCAGAAGTTGGTTCTATGAGAAAATCAATAAGATTGAAGGGCCCTTAGCAAGATTGAAAAAAAGAAGAAGAGAGAGGATGCAAATAAATAAAATCAGAAATGGAAGAGGAGACATAACCACTGACCCCACAGAAATAAAGGAGGTAATAACAGGATACTATGAACAACTTTATGCAAATAAATACAACAATGTAGATGAAATGGACAACTTCCTAGAAAGGCATGAACAACCAACTTTGACTCAAGAAGAAATAGATGACCTCAACAAACCAATCACAAGTAAAGAAATTGAATCAGTCATTCAAAAGCTTCCCAAAAAGAAAATTCCAGGACCAGACAGCTTCACATGTGAATTCTACCAAACATTCCAGAAAGAATTAGTACCCACCCTGCTCAAACTCTTCAAAAAAATTGAAGTGGAGGAAAAGCTACCTAATTCATTCTATGAAGCCAACATCACCCTCATATCAAAACCAGGCAAAGAAATTACAAAAAAAGAAAACTACAGACCAATCTCTCTAATGAATATAGATGCAAAAATCCTCAACAAAATTCTAGCAAATTGATTCCAGCAACACATTAAAAGAATTATACATCATGACCAAGTAGGATTCATCCCAGGTATGCAAGGATGGTTTAACATAAGAAAATTAATTAATGTAATACACCATCTCAACAAATCAAAGCAGAAAAATCACATGATCATCTCAATTGATGCAGAGAAGGCATTTGACAAAATTCAACATCCTTTCCTGTTGAAAACACTTCAAAGGATAGGAATACAAGGAAATTTCCTTAAAATGATAAAAGGAATATATGAAAAACCCACAGCTAATATCGTCCTCAATGGGGAAAAACTGAAAACTTTCCCCCTAAGATCATGAACAAGATAAGGATGTCCACTATCACCACTGTTATTCAACATTGTGTTGGAAGTTCTAGCCAGAGCAATTAGACAAGAAAAAGAAATACAAGGCATCAAAATTGGAAAGGAAGAAGTAAAACCATCACTGTTTGCAGATGATATGATACTATATGTCAAAAACCCTGAAAAATCCACAGCAAAACTACTAGAGCTAATAAATGAGTACAGCAAAGTGGCAGGTTACAAGATCAACATTAAAAAATCGGTAGTGTTTCTATACACTAGTAATGAACAAGCTGAGGGGGAAATCAAGAAACGAATTCCAAATACAATTGCAACTAAAAGAATAAAATACTTAGGAATATATTTAACTAAGAGACAAAAGACCTATGCAAAGAAAACTACAAGAAACTGTTAAAAGAAATCACAGAAGACCTAAATAGATGGAAGGGCATACCGTGTTCATGGATTGGAAGACTAAATATAGTTAAGATGTCAATTCTACCTAAATTGATTTACAGATTCAACGCCATACCAATCGAAATCCCAACAACTTACTTTTCAGAAATAGAAAAACCAATAAGCAAATTTATCTAGAAGGGCAGGGTGCCCTGAATTGCTAAAAGTATCTTGAGGGAAAAAAACGAAGCTGGAAGTCTCACGCTGCCTGACTTTAAGGCATATTATGAATCCACATTGGTCAAAACAGCATGGTACTGGCATAAAGATAGATATATTGACTGATGGAATTGAATAGAGTGTTCAGATATAGACCCTCTCATCTATGGACATTTGATCTTTGATAAGGCATTCAAGCCAACTCACCTGGGACAGAACAGTCTCTTCAAGAAATGGTGCCTGAAGAACTGGATATCCATATGCAAAATTATGAAAAAGGACTTGTATCTCACACCCTATACAAAAGTTAACTCAAAATGGATCAAAGATCTAAACAACAGGACTAAGGCTATAAAACAGTTAGAGGAAAATGTAGGGAAATATCTTATAAATCTTAGAATTGGAGACCATTTTATAGACCTTACACCTAAAGCAAGAGCACTGAAGAAATAAATAAATAAATGGAAACTCCTCAAAATTAAACATTTTTGTGCATCAAAGAACTTCATCAAGAAAGTAAAATGACAGCCTACACAATGGGAGACAATATTTGGAAACGACATATCAGATAAAGGTCTAGTATCCAGAATTTATAGAGAGATTGTTCAACTCAACAACAAAAAGACAGCCAATCCAATTACAAAATGGGAAAAAGACTTGAACAGACACTTCTCAGAAGAGGAAATAGAAATGACCAAAAGGCACATGAAGAGATGCTCAATGTCCCTGGCCATTAGAGAAATGCAAATCAAAACCACAATGAGATATCATCTCACACCCACCAGAATGGCCATTATCAACAAAACAGAAAATGGCAAGTGCTGGAGAGGATGTGGAGAAAGAGGCACACTTATTCACTATTGATGGGAATTTCAAATGGTGCAACCACTGTGGAAGGCCGTTTCGCATTTCCTCAAAAAGCTGAATATAGAATTGCCATATGACCTAGCAATACTATTGCTAGGTATCTACTCAGAGGACATAAGGGCAAAGACACAAACAGACATTTGCACACCAATGTTTATAGCAGCATTATTTATAATTGCAAGGAGATGGAAACAGCCAAAATGTCCATCAACAGACGAGAGGCTAAACAAACTGTGGTATATTCATGCGATGAAATATTATGCAGCTTTAAGACAGAATAAACTTATGAAGTATGTAACAACATGGATGGACCTTGAGAACATTATGCTGAGTGAGACTAGCCAAAAACTAAAGGACAAGTACTGTGTGGTCTCATTTATATGAACTGACATTAGTGAATATACTTGGAATATTTTGTTCATAACGGAGACCATCAGGAGATAGAAATAGGGTCAGTTATTGGGCAATTGGAGCTGAAGGGATACAGACTGTACAACAGGACTGGATACAAAAACTCAGAAATGGACAGCACAATACTACCTAACTGTAATATAATTATGTTAAAACACTGAATGAAGCTGCATGTGAGAATGATAGAGGAAGGAGGGCTGGGGACATATTGAAATCAGAAAGAAAGGTAGATGTTAATGATTGAGATAGTATAATCTAGGAATGACTAGAGTGTATAATAATAGTGAAATGTACAAGGTACAATTTCAAAAATGTTTTGGCATGAGGAAGAACAAAGGAATTTGCCTGTCTAGAAATAAGTCAACCTCAATATTTCTCACAAATAAAATGCATAAACTAAAGAGCATGATATTTCAGTAATATAATTATTGTAATCTGTAGGATAACATGTTTAATTTTTTGTGCATGAATTTCTCTTTAATCTGAGGTAAAGAAATCACCCTAAGTTTTTTATTGAACTCCTCATCAAATAAAATTTTCAACTGGAAATTATGTTTCATAAGTATATGAGCTATTATGTTAAAAATCATAGCAAGTATTCCTTGCTGTTTACCGTGATAATGCCACAGCACCTCTTATATTGAATAGTGCTTATAATTGGGACCAATTTCCAGGGTAGATTACTTGGCATGATTCTAAGAATATAAATTCTAGGACTAATGAATCCATGTTAGATTTGTAACAAAGATTTGCATTCCCCATAGATACCAGTCAATATTGAGCAACATATTTTGATTATCTTTTTAATAGGCTCATTTTTGATTGGATAAAACAGATGGTATTTATAGAGATATGTTAATTAAACTGGGCTGAAAGTCCAGATTGTTGAGCATCAGAAATGGAATAGCACATTTTTCAGAAATGGCACTTTTATTTTTAAAAGTTTGACAGTATCAAGGGAAAAACTTTAATTGAACAAAAATTAGAATACAATAAAATTCAAATAGGAAAAGGAAATTCTCTCATAAATTCTGTTGATATATAGGTGTGTTTTCTTCCAATTATTTTCCTTTGTGCATATAATGCTTGCTTTTAGGTATACTCAGGTATTCACGTAATTTTATCTCACTGTATTTTCAGAAACATTCCCATTTTATTATTAAATATTTGTAATACACTTTGACCTATGTTATATTAGACACTTGTAAATTCTGCAATTTGATGTAATTTGCATTAGGGGGTGCAACATAATTAACTCTTTTCTAGGAAGGTGTATCAGCTGTTGAATGCACGAAAATGAGTCATAATGAACTTTCACCATTTGGGTTCTGGCAGTTTCACCTAATTTAGCTATACAGTATTGTTTTAATCAACCACAACAATGTTTGAGCAATTTGTATTATTATGCTGTGCTGCTTTTTATTTTATTTAAAGAAGCATGAGAGAAGAAAGCAAAAATCAGTGCTGGTTTGAGAAGCATTTTATGATTAATTTAATTGCAAAAACCTATATATGTAATCCGTTGAAACATCTTATGAACCTTTAATTAATTAACCATAATAAAACCAAGTTCTATATACCTTTATAAGCAACTTCTGCAAGGAAAATTATTTACAATTCAGAATTTTAGAAGAAAATGTTATGATTCTGGTCAAGGTGTTAAAAATATTATATATTAGAATTAAAATGTTATATATTTAGTGAATTTTGGAAGTACAATTCTTATTATCAAAAATTCAGTGATACTGAAAAAAGTTTTTTGGAGATCAAAAACCCAGCCTAACTGTACTTCAGAATAGGTATCTTTGGTGTTCAAGCCAAAGTAGAACCTGTTGGAGATTTTTTGTCAATTTTACTTCAGTTAGCTATGCCTACTTCTTGCAAAATCACCATAACTGAGTTTCTCATCACAACATTGAAATCAAGTTTTCTATAGTCATTAATTGTACTGTCAAATAATATAAGTAAAAGCTAAAGAAATGATAATTTTCTAAACTCATTTTATGATTAATCTATTTTTACTAAATCTTTACTGGTGGGATTCCAATAAGTCACCTGTAAAAAGACAATATTTTGGGAGGAGGTTAAGCGGTAAGAACCAGAAAGGAAACTTGACTTCTTTGCCCTACATTTCAAAAATTTAGAACCTTTTCTTGACAATTATTCAATGTCATTAATATTTTTTAAAAAAAATAGCAAAAGGAGGACAAAATATATTAAGAAAAGTGACAATCCACCAATAGGAAATGACAATAATAAGTATTTATGCACTAACAAGGATGTCCAATAAGACATGAGGCAAACACTAGCACAAGTGAAGGGAAAAACAGATTTGAAATATGAAGACTTCAAGCCACAGCTCAAATCGATGGGTAAAATATTTAGACAGAGGATTAATAAGGAAACAGAGAACCTGAATAATTTGATAAATGAACTCGCCTTAAGAGACTAATACTGAACAATGTACCCCACAGCACAGGGTATGCATTCTTCTCAAGTGCTCATTGATAATTCTCCAGTATAAACCATATGTTTTGTAAAACAGTTCTCAATTATTTTAAAAGTTTGAAATTATTTTAAAAATTGATCATAATGAAATGAAGCTGGAATTTAATAACAGATGGAGGAATGGAATATTCATGAATTTAGGAAAGTTAAATAGTGCACTTTTAAATAATCAATGGTAAAGAAAAAATTGGGAGAAAAATGAGTAAATATCTTAAAACAAATGAAAGTCAAAACAGAAGTAAGGCAGTGCTGTGAGGAAACTTTACAACACTGAATACCTACATAGAAAGAAAGGGTGAAAATCGAAGACCTATCTGCACAGCTGGAGGATTTAGAAAAACAACTGCAAACTGATCCCAAAGCAAGCAGAAGAAAGACATAATGGATATTAGTGCAGAAAAAAATGGAATTGAGGGGAAAAAATAGATGGCATCAACAAAACCAGAAGCTGATTCTTTGTGAAGATCAATAAAACTGATGGATCCTTAGCTACACTGACAATGATAAAGCAGGGAAGATGCAATAAAGTAAGAAAGGAGAAAGGGGAGATTACTACTGACCCCACAAAAAATAGAATTATCTAAGAGGATACTGTGAACAACTATATGCAACAAAGTATGGAACTTAGATAAAATCAACACTTTTCTAGAAATACAGGATCAACCCACACCGACTCCAGATGAAACAGAAGACCTGAACAAACCACTCACAAGTAAAGAGATTAAAACCAGGACTGGATGGCATCACTGTTGAATTCTACCAGACATCCTCAGAAAAATTAGTACCAACTCTGCTCAAGCACTTGTAAAATTTGAAGAAGATGAAGCTACCTAATTCATTCTATGAAGCCAATATCACCCTAATACCAATAACTATACTGGTCAAATAACACTAAAAGAAAACTGCAGCCCACTATCTCTTATGAACATAGATGCAAAAATCCTCAACAAAATACTTGCAAATTGAACCCAACCACATTTTAAAATAATTATGCACCATGACCAAATGAGTTTTATTCCAAGTATAAAAGGGTAGTTCAACACAGGAAAATTAATTAATGTAATACATCACATTAACAAAAAAAGAGAAAAACCCACATGAGCATTTCAATTGGTGCAGAGAGGGCATTTGACAAAATCTGGCACACTTTCTTGATAAAAAAAAACTTCAAAAAATAAGAATAATAAGCTTTTTCAACATGACAAAGACTATACATTAAAAAAACAGCTAATATCTACCCAATTGTGAAAGACTGAATATTTTCCCATTGAAAATGATAAAAAAGATAAGGAAACCTATAGTTACACTGTTATTCAACATTTTCTTAGAAGTTTTAGCTAGAGAAATTAAGAAGGAAAAATAAATGAGAGGTATTCAGATTGAAAAGGAAGAAGTAAAACTTTCAGTAATTGAAGATGATATAACCTTATAGCTAAAAGTCCTGAAAATTTGCAGTAAAGATATTATCATGAATAAACACTTTCAGTACATTAACAGAATACATGGTTAACATTTAAAAATTAGTAGTGTTTCCATACTCTAGTAATGAGAAATCTGAGGAGGAAATCAGAAAAAAAATGCAATTATAGCAAATAAAAGAACCAAATATATAGGAATAAATTTAACCAAGGATGTAATGTACCTGTATTCATAAAATTGCAAAGTATTATTATGGGTAAAAAGAAGTCACAAATAAATGGAAGGACATTGTGGGCTCATAGATAAGGAGGCTAAATATTATCAAGATGTCAATTCTACCCAAATTGAATTTCAGATTCAGCACAATCCTAATGAAAATTGCAGTAGATAATATTGAAGAACTGGAAAAGTTAATTAACAAATCTTTTGTGAAGGGTAAATACTGAAAAAAAAAACTTGAAAAAGAATAACAACATTTAAGGACTCTCACTACCTGTCATTAAAACATATTACAAAGCAAGATCAGTAAAAATGACATGGACTTGGCACAAAGACAGACATATTGGATATTGGGAAAAATTGAGATTTCAGAAATAGACCCTCACGTCTGTGGTCAATTGATTTTTGACAAGGCTGCCAAGTCCACACAATTGAGTCAGATCAGAATTTTCAACAAATGGTGCCAGGAAAACTGGATATCCATATCTAAAATAATAAAAGAGAACCTATATTTCACATTTTATACAAATATTAACTAAAAAATGAATCAAAGACCTGAATGTAAAGCCTGGACCAAAAAATTCCCACAAGAAATTGTAGGGAAGCATCTTCAAGATCTTTTGGAAAGAGGTGATTTCTTAGAACTTGGATCCAAACATAAATACTGAAAGAAAAATAAATAAAATGGACTTCATTGAAATGGAAGGACTTTATCAAGAGTGTGAAATTGCAACTTAATGGGAGAAAATACTTTTGAAAACTACATATCTGATGAGTTTAATATCCAGGGAGACACTACAACTCAAAGTTTAAAGGTTAAAAAAAAAGCAATTAAAATATATACAAAGGCTTAATAGTCATTTTTCCCAAGAAGATATACAAATGGATTAAAAGTATATGAAGAGGGCAGGCAATGGTGGCTCAGTAGCAGAGTTTTCACCCACCATGCTGGAGACACAGGTTCAATTCCCGGAACCTGCCACACATGAATCAATGCTCAGCTTCACTATTAGGGAAGTACAAATCAAAACCACAATGAGTTATCATTTCACATTTTCCAGAGTGGCTGCTATTAAAAATTTAAAAAAGTAAAACTACAAGTGTTGGAGAGGATGTGGAGAAATAGAAACCTTTATTTCTGTTTGCAGAAACATAGAGTAGTACAGCCACCGATGAAGGCAGTTTGGCGGTTCCTCAGGAAGCTAAGTATAAAACTACCATACAATCCAACAGGCCTGTTACTAGGTATATAGTCAGAAGAACTTCAAGTTGGTTTGCAAACAGACATTTGCACACCAGTGTTCATAACAGCACTATTAATATTTGCCAAAATTTGGAAACAACCCATGTCCTTTGACCAATGTATAGATAAACAAAATGTTGTATATTCATTATCATGGAATATTATTCAGCTGTAAACAGAAATGAAGTCTCATTGCATGTGGCAACATAGATGAATCTCGAAGATATTATGTTGAGTGAAGTCAGACATGCAAAAATATTGTATGACTTCACTTATATGAATTAAATATAGTGACCAATATCATGGAGTTAATATGTGGAACATAGGTTACCAGAAAATAGAGATGTGGAGCCAATCCTTGCTACTTGAATACTGTGTAATAAGATTGATTATAAATGTTTGGAAACAGAAAGAGGTGATGTTAGTACATTACAGTGAGTGTAATTAACAGTGAGAATATGTGCATGTGGATATGAATGAAAGGGAAATTTAAGGTCATGTATGTCAATAGATGGAAAGTCAATAGATGGAAAGTATGAAGCATGGAACTGTGTAACATAGTGAACCCTTTTGTGGATGATAAGCATGGTCAAAAGTAAAAAATATAAGGATATTCTTCCATGAATTAGAACAAATATATGATACTATTACAGGGTGTTAATAAGAGGATTGTATATGAGTAAAACACAAAGCAAACCATGGACTGTACTGAATAGTAATATATGAATATCCTTCCATAAATTGTCAAAATACATGCCACGTGAAAGAAACCAGAAACAAAGTACTGCATATTGTTTGACTTCATTTATACAGAATGTAAATATAGATAAATGTATAAATAAATTTATAAATAAATGAATAGAGAAAAATTGGCAGTTCTGACAGAAACAGACCAGCGGTATGTTGGCCTAGATAAAGATAGACTATGGGTGCTTTTCTTTTTAAAGTAAAGAAAATGCTCTAAAATTGATAGAGGTGATGAATACACAACTCTGTGAATATGCTAAAAGCCATTAATTGCAAAATAAATTTATGCATTTCTTGGATTTATTGTTGTCTGCAAAATTATAGAATCTGTTGACTATCATTGCCAACACAAAGCAAGAGCATAATATTTCATAAAAAGACAAGAAACTATAAAAGGCCTAATATATAAAAAATAGACACAATGTATGTACTAAAAGGGAATTATTCAGAAAAGTATATTGCTAAAATATGAATGTTTATCAAAGACATTTCTCATTGCCAAGAAAAACAAGAGATATTATTTAAAAATGTAGATAATGAACATAGATTTCACATCAAAAAGAAGTTCTAAGGAAATAATTTATATCATATTAGATATGATGAGTTAAAAATCATTGCATAAATGAAGAATGTAAAAGAATATATTGCAGATGTTAGTTTTTGGAGTAAATTAATGAACAGTGATGAGTCAATGAAAAGTTGTTAAACATTTTTATCCTTAAAACAGAGGTTCAAATTCATTATAATTAAATACTTGGACAATGTGGCAAATTTTCTTATGTAAACTTGGAATAGTAAAGAAAGTTGAAACTGCAAGCCCAGATTTGTAGAAGAATAATTTAAAGGAAATTTTAGCAACTTACTTGATGAAAATTTATGAAATGTCACAAAAGTAGGATTCATTATGAATTCTTAAGTTTACAAATGTTCTCTATAAAAAATTTATAACAAATAAGACAAGCCCTTAGTTAGAAAATTTATTAATTTTAGATAACATAACAAACCTGAAGAAATTACTGATTTGAGTCATGCTGAATTTAAACAAAGAAATAATAATTACTAAATCCTGTTGACACATCACAGAATGGTAGGAATTTCTAACTGTTAATAGAGACAAGAGATATTATGGTATGCGGATATTTATTCTGATGAATTCATAAAACCTCAGATCTTAAAATACTGTAAGAAGAGATTCTTGATTCTCTCCAGATTCAGTCACAGAGGAATTAACAAAGATGTAAGGGAAAAATGAAAACTGAAAGCTGCCAAAAATATTGAAAGTGACAAGAAAATGCATGTGTAAAACACATACATAAGATTATCTGAAAGACCACAAAATAACTGTCAAAATTTTCTATTTTTCTTTAATATTTTGGATTATTTCTGTTTTCTTTAATGTCAAAAATAATTTCCAAATTTTCATCAATGGTCACATTTGCTTTTTTCTATAGCTGAATTATATCAAAATATTTTCCTTTGTTCTAAGAACAAGTGTTTGAAGAACTATTTTCCCTTTTTAATGTTTATCAATAAGATGAGCCAAAAGTGGTTATGAAGCACCAGTGGTTATTTTCATAACAAGCATGTAGTGTAATAAAAATTTTGCAAAACTATAATTATTGTGATGATAATAGTCATTGTTTATAAGTACCCTATTAAATTGTTCACATTAATCATTAGACTTAATTTTTACATTAACTATAAAGAACTAGCTTTATTATTATTCTTATGCAGTTAAGGTAGCCAAATCTTAAACTTTCACTGACTTACCGAGAGAAAGTCTGCTAAAAAGCTGGTAGATCTAGAATCTAATGATGAAATAGTCCAAAGCAAGCACAGGTTACCACTGTGCTGTATTCCTTCCCTACAGGATAAATGGAATCACCTCTGAAAATGCTTTCTATAATAAAAGTCTCTGAAATTGGAACATGCATGATGATTTCTCTGATACAGTTTGAAAGATGGTACCAGATTTTTTCATATTGGTTGCCCTTACAAATTTATATAATGTAGACCACAGATATGATATGTATTTCATGGCTTCCAATTGATATGCAGATTTCTAAAAACATATCCTTGGAAATTTTCAGATCATGCATGGTAAAGTAAAGGATAGCTCATCAAAAGTTTTCACTGTAAATTACTGTATTTAGAGAAAGACCATGTAAATACCCAAATAGGAAAGAAAGTTAAGTAACATTGAATGTTGAATGTTCAGCCTCACTCCCATTTCAATTGCCTGGAGTCCTCTCTCTTCTGTAAGACTCTAATAAGAGCATTTTTCATTTCTTTGTTCCTAAGACTATAAATGAATGGATTCAACATGGGGGTGACCATAGTATAAAATACAGAGGCCACTTGATACTTTCCCAATGAGTAGGACTGTTTTGGTTTTGAATAAGTAAAAACTGCAGTGTTGTAAAAGATGGTTACTTCCAGGAGGTGAGAGACACAAGTAGAGAAGGCTTTGTGCTTTCCTGAAGTGGAATTAATTTTAAGAATAGTAGATAGAATGGATACATAGGACACAGAAATTGTGATAAGAGACACCATTAATGTAGAGCCAGCCACAATGAATATCAAGATTTCAGTATCATGAGTGTCAGTGCAGGATAGGACTAAAATTGGGGTTAGATCACAGAAAAACTGGTGGATTACATGGAATTTGCAGAAGTGTAAACTATTCGTGCAAAGAACAATGGCCAAGGAATCAGCAAAGCCAATCACATAGGACCCTATGATGAGGGCACAGCAGAGTCTTGTGGACATAAGAAGTGGGTAGTGAAGAGGATTGCAGACAGCTACATAGCGGTCATAGGCCATTGAAGAGAGAAGGAAAACTTCAGTGATTCCCAAGAAGGCAAAAAAATACATCTGCATGAGACAGCCAGTAAATAAAATTATCTTATTAGAAGTCAGTAAGTTTTTTAAGGTTTTAGATGTGATGACCATTGAGTAACTGAGGTCAAAAAGGAGAACTGACTGAGGAAAAAATACATGGGGGTGTGAAGCTGGAGATCCAGGTGAATTATCAGGATCATCCCTGCATTCCCCAGCATGGTGATCAGGTATATCAGAAGAAATAATATAAAGAAGACCTACTGGATCTCTTCAGAGTCTGTCAATCCCATGAAAATGAAGTCAGATGCATTTATGTTATTCCTACTTCCCATAGCATTCAGCTGTGGTAAAGTGTAGAAAAATACATTGCCTGAATGACTTGAAAAATGTTCTTGTTTATATAGATGGTACGGCATTTTAAAGCAATGTTTGGTGTTCACAGAATTCATACAGAAAATATAATTTGCAAAATATGACAATATTTCAGTGTTTTTGCCAAATATACATTAGGTGTAAATCATCATTTGGATATTATATAATAGAAATTCAAATATATTGCATAATTAGAAAGAAACTGACACTCACAAAGTTATTAAAACATTTAGGCCATCTATAAATGTTTTACAGTATGTTACTATTATCTCTAATTTACATGAGAAAAGTGGCAGAAATGTTTTAAATAAAATTTCCAGTCAGAGGTATTAAATGTTGACTTCATGATTCTATTAAGATAGGTGGAGTTTAGAGAGCATGCTTATAGCACCTTATACCTGCTTATAATTAATTTTATCAAAACTGAGAAAATGTCCTTCATGTAATAATGATAGAAAAACAGTTTTAATGAACCATTTACTTTTATTTTGTATCTGGAATTATGTGTTACTTTTGAAAAACCATAAATTTCAACTTTAGAGACCTCTACTTGAAAGAGTTAAAATTATGGACCATGCAAAATTGTAATTTCTGGAAGGTTAGTTGTTTTCCTAAATTGAAAATTATGAATCAAATTTATTCCAAAATTTTTTTTCTGAAATATGTACTTTGCTTGTCGACTTCGATTCCATCAATTCTATATTTCTATTTCTATAAATCCTAGAATTATTTAAGTGAGACCTACATGATATGTATGTACATATATATATATATATATACACACACATATATGCATGTTCTTCTAATAATTTCCCCATTTTAAAGAGAATAAATCCCTTTAATATTAAGAATGTTACTTACCATGAGTAAAAGATGGTGCAAGTTTCTTCCAACAGTATCTGTTTAGAACTTTGTCACCTGCAATATTTTTCCACAAGAAGAATATGTAAACCATATAAGGACCCCAAATTTCCTGAGAAAAAAGTATTTGTTTCCCTTCAGATAAATTATTTTTAATTTTTCAGTCGTGCATTTTTGTTGTATCCTGAAGTAAAATAAATCAACCTAAATTTTTTTCTTAAGTCCTGGTCAAAGGAAAAGTTCTCCCAGAAATGGCATCCTGCAAGCATCATAAGGAGCTCCTGTGAGCACAGTCAAAACAGATTATCCCTTGTCTTCCACGCTGAAAATACCACAGTCCCTCATATATTAAGGATTGCTGATTATGCAACATTTGGCTATCCATGGGACCAATTTCCAAGGAAGATTGCTTGGCATTTTTCCAAGGACAAAATTTTAAAGACCTATTGCATCCATGTTAGGTTTTTCACAGAGAGGTACCAACCCATTAGAAACCACATAATTTTGAGCATGATCTTTTGGTATTCCTTTTTGATACTCTAGTTTTTACTGGGTAACAGAGAAAGAATTCCTAGAGAAATATTTCACTACTCTGTGGCAGAAAGTCCAGATTGTTAACCACCACAAATAGAACAGCACATTTTTCACAATGAATTTTTTTGTAGTCAAAAGCATGACACTACCATAGAAGTAAACTTATTCGTCACACAAAAATTAGAATAAAATAAAATTCAAATTAAAAAATAAAATTCAATCATAAATGTTGTTAATCCTTACATGTATTTTCTTCCAATTACTTTCCTGGCTGAATATAATTTTATTTATGTGCATAATTATGTATTTGCATAATTTTATCATCCTGTATTTTCAGTAATTTTTTTTTGGATCTTATCACTAAATAATTATCATGCACCTTGATCTAAGTTAAATTAGCCTTTTGAAAAATTCATAGTTTCATGTATTTTGTATTAATAGGTGCCCCATCACTCACTTGTGCATCTGCTCAAGGGTGGGTGTTCTTGAGGCATAATAGGGAAAACATGGTGCAGTCTCTTTATTCTGGTTTGACAGTCACCTAATTCATCTACAAAGCAGATACATTTTTGTATTCACTCATAACAATTTTGCAACTTCTATAAAATTGTAGTATACTTGGCTTTTATTTTCTTGAAAGAAAATTGAGAGAGGAAAGTAAAAATAACTGATAAGAATAGTGAATTTCAATTTATGTTAAAAGAGGGTAAAGCTCACTTTTTCTAAATATATTTGGTTTACATGTTTGTCTTGTGAATTTTTCATTGATTAACATCTATGGAATCAATGTTCATATAGACTTATGAGTAATTTTTACAGGAAAAAATGTTCACCCTTTAGAATTTTAGGAGTGAATTTATCGATTTGGTTAATGAACTTGTAAAATAATAATCTGTGATGAACTTTTGTTAGAGCAATTTTTCTTTTCATCAGTAAGTTAGTGATGCTGAGACAGGATTGTTTGGAAATTGAAATGACAGTGGATTTATGTGACAGAGGTAACCATGGTTAAAGTCAAATGAGAGTCTGAAGGTAATTGTTTAAGTTAATGCTACCTTAAAAGTTGCTGTTCACTCCTTGCAAAATCAATGTGTGCAAGTTTTTCTAGCAAAGCTGAAATTTTAAATTTTAATTTTAAATAATATAAATGAATGGTGAAGAATTATAATTTACAAAAGTAATTTATGATATTTAAATTTTTATTAATTAATATTTACTGCCTGGGTTGCTATAGAATATCTCTAATAGTAAAATAATTTTGGCAGAAGACCAGGAGTGGGAAACATAGAGGGGACTTAACATCCTTGTCCTAGATGACAATGAAAGTTAACACTTTATCCCTGACAATTATTCAATTTGATTATTATTTTTAAGATATATATTGTGCTGCTATAAAAAAGGAATGAAGTCATGAGGCAAGCAATGATGTGAATAAACCTGTGGGACATTTGGTGGAGCAAAATAAACCAGAAATAAAAGAATAACAATGGTCTCCTTTAGAAAATCCTTATAAGAAAACAGGAGCTTTGTAAGCTTTAATTGCAGACACATTTATTCTGAAATGGTAATTAATATTTCTGGATTTCGAGAGGATATTATATATATATATATATCCTGATATTTAGAGATACCAATGGAGCCAGTCAGGTTGGGGTTGAAGTAATTCAGAAAGCAGGGGTAAGAAAGACAACGTCTGTATTTTAGAACCACACATACTCTTTGAGACCAAAGGAAGAAAAGTTTATTTGTTCTGGAACCAAAATTTTCTGTAGCACCTAATCTAACTCAACCTATCTGTATAGCTCAATTGAAAAATTGAAACACAGGGTGCTCAGGATAAGAAAGAGGTCCTTTGATCCTATATAGCCTAATGTAATACCTGGATACATCCTAAAGTATATTAAGGAGATAATCAAAAAGTATTGGCAAAGTCCCTTGAAGGATGGGAGAAAAAATATGGAACTATTAAACCTAATCAGCAGGGAATCCCCTGATATGGTGTAAAACATTAGGGACACCAAAATCAATAGGTCATACCCTTGAACCTGAGACTTACTCTTGCAAAGCTTATGTAGGTAGTGGAGAAGCATAGTCTACCTATAGGTATGCCCAAGTGTTACTTTTGGAGGATCTCTGTCATTGCTCAGATGTGGACACATTCTCTCTAAGCCCAAGTCTTCAAGTGAAATCATTGCTCACCCTCCCATATCAGACAAGACAACCAGGGGTGAAAGTCTTCCTGGAAGCATTGGAGATAACACTCAGGGATGAGTCCAGCCCTGGCACCATGGGATCAACAATTCCATCTTTACCAAAAGGGGGAAAGAAGTATAACTTATAAAATATCAGTGGTAGAGAGAGTTCAATTAGACTTGAGAGGCTACTCTGGAGGTTGCTCTTATGCAAACTTCAGTTAGACCTTGCTACCTATCATAACCTAACAACCCCCAACCAGGTCCATTCCAGCCAATCCTAAAGAACACCTAAGGAAATCTATAAGATTCCATAAGGGCTCCATGCACTAGGATAACTTTTCAGAAACCTACAATGCCTGGATGGGTCACTGGACCTGATAAGTCCAGAAACCTAGAGGGACTAGCCTCTCCAGAACACCAGATAATTCCATCTTTCCACCCCATATTAGTGACAGATACTTCCAAAATGAAAAAGTTAAAATGGCCATAGCCCAAACACCCCTAAAGAGAGGGATAGAAAGATCAAAAGTGATGGAGTTATACAGAGAAGATAAGATTTAACAAATGAATATGATTGCTGAATCATTATATTGATATCTCTTCTAGTCTCCAGTATCTTAGAGAAGCTATAAGTAAAAATCTAAAATTGTGGAATTGTGAACCATGTCAAACTCTGAAATCTGTTCTGCAACTAATTGTGGTGCTGTGCTTTTAAATTCATTGCTATTTTGTATATATGTTATTTTTCACAAAAAAGAAAAAAGTCAATTGTGCTGATAAAGAATGTTTATGCCTTCTAGCCTCCCCTATTCTGGAGCAGCTAGAAGGAAAAATCTGAGAGGATCATATGGGTAGCCCATGACAAACTCTGGGATCTGTCCTGTAACTACATGTTGACGAGTGCTTTAAAAACTGCTGCTTTTTTTCTTCTTTGCTTTGTATATATGTTATATTACGCAATAAAAAAATTAAAAATTAGCATAAAATAGGCATGATGATAATGTTAGTTTTGTTAATGTTATATACTACTAAATTGTAATCACCTAGCTAGCTATAAATATAAGTGAAACTGAGCACCTCTTACATACCAATCTTTATATATACCACTTGTTTATGATGTGACACATAATTCACAGTTTTCAATAATAAGAGATGAAATATTGTCCCAAATAATATTTGAATAATAAAAATATATCATGAATATATAATCATTGAATGCCTTTCAGTTGGACAGAAGAAAAACCACATAATTAATTTACCTGCCTCTGTGGATTCAAATTAGAAATAATTTTTTAAAGTTTCAAATTTAAGATTTTGACATTATTAAATTGAAAAATTTGATATTAATTTTATGTTTCACAGGGGAAAAGCAATCATTTAAGAAAAACACACCCTTCACCTCCAAGAGTGCTTAAACATGATGAATGGATATGTAATAGATTAATTGTGCATAGGACTTAAAAATGTACAAGTTGACTAGTTGATATAATGATGGGTGGGCTTTGAGCTCTTCATATTGTAAGGCCCTACCAGTTACTTCAACAAAATAAAATGACTCTTAAGATTAAAAATACTTTGCTTTGAAAAATATTGAATTACTAATATATTTTGATATATCTATGGGATAAATAATATTTTCACCCAATTGTAGAGCAATACAACAAACATCATCCTTGAAAAAGGTAACAGTTTATATTAAAATTTAAACCACAATATGTGGTTGTGTCTACCTACTTATATGTTGATTTGCACTTTAGCATGCATTGGCAAGAACAAAACACTTATTTCCCAAAAGTTTGCCATTCTTGATAATCGTATATAAATTTGTTTTGTAAAGAAAGAATAATCAGATTTATCCAAACTTGAAAATTATTGTTGATTTTCAAAAGTCTGTAAAGAAACTCCAAAACCACTTTGTAGGAAGAAGAATATCAAACCGAAAGACAGTTAAGGAGAAAACAAGATATATTTTTAATAATTAAGTATTTTATATTCTTTACATCTTAGTTTACATTTCATTTCTTTGGTTGACATGTGCCATTGATTTACCACTCCAACTAATGACCAACTCCATTATATATTTACCCAATAAACTAATTGTATTTAGAGCAAATGAAATTAATTTACTCTCAGGAATCAAATGTTTTCTGTGACTCTTCAGATATTCTTACTGAACCATTTTTACTCTCTTTCTCCTTTACTTTAAGACCAAATGCATGCAGTTTCAGAAGCACCACATTAAATAACAAATTCTAAATGAATCCTGGGACTAGGGCTTTTTTCTTTAATTAAATTGACTTGTAAGGAAGAAAAATGCTGCAATAGGTTAAATAAGTACTCCACTGGAAAACATTCAATAGAAAAAAATAACTTTGGAACAAATATATATTGTTATTTTTTAAATGACATGTATATTTTAGGTTTTAATTTCATTTATTCTAGAGTTCTTTAAAATTAGCTTATAAAAGACAGTTTTGAAGTAAAAACTTGCATTATTGAAATACAATTCAATACAAATACGATAAATACATTTCAGCTATGTAGAGCTTTCCTAAATTTAAGCAAACTAACGATTCCACAGTTTTGAGAGATTTTCTGCTATTCAATTATCTTGTATTTTAAAGAACACTTATTAGAGAACTGGTAACTGATATATAGGCTTGCACCCCATAAAATAAATGTATAAGTGTAATGGTGGTCTCTCATAACCAACATTACACTAAGTGGTCAACATCAATTATGCTGAATTTCATCGAATGTCACAGAAATAGCATCACAATTTTCTACCCTAAGAATCAGATCACTATGCTGTGACAGGCAGTGATTCTGACTACACTTTTCCCAGAAAAAAACTAGTTTTCTCTCGTGTTCAGTGAGATCTATATTATGATGCTGTCATAGGTGCTGCATTTTATATGACCCAAATTTGAAGAAGTTTTGAAAAATGTAAAAAATTTAACCAATTACTCACTTCATTCACATTTTCACAAAAAAGCATATGAGTCAATTGAGGTTCTCCCCATTTATCACCCTTCAGATTAGGTTTCAGCCCCTTTGGAACATGTGCTTAAAAATATATTTATTGTGAAACATAAAATATATGCAGAAAAGTGATTATTTCAAAGTACTTTTTAACAAGGAGTTATAGAACAAATTCCAAAGTATAGTATTAGTTACAGCTCCACAATTTCAGATATTTCCTTCTAGCTCCTCTAATACACTGGAGACTAAAAAGAAATATCAATATAATGATCCAGTAGTCATACTTATTTGTTAAACCCTGTCTTCTGTGTTTCAATTTCTCCCTCTCATTTGATCCCTCTCCTACTCTTTATGGATATTTTGGCAATGACTGTTCTGACTCCTTCACATTGAAAAGAGGTATTGACATTCTGGGGTTGGGGGATACAACTGGTTGATGCTCTTGGAAAGACTAGTGCCTTTAGGTTTCAGGGCTTATCTGGCATAGGAACAATGTACCTGTTTTAGTTTTCTAAAAAACAAACTTAGTGGAAAATAAGCATTATAGTACAGTCTCAGAGCTCTGGACCATGTACTTCCAGTTTCCCTTCACTTTAGGCTCTACTGGATGCAGCACAGATGAGGAGCAACACCAACCCCTCCACTCAGATTATATCACTAAGAGCAGTTTTCACTTGTTTGTTTCCATCATGTTTATTTTGTCATATTATCAATGATCTTTCCTGAATGTGTAGTCAGATTACTGAATCTCACTCAGAAGCCATTTGGTTTCATGCTGGGCTTCTGGGTTTCTGTACTTAATCAGATAGTCTTACTTTTCAGCTATCAAATTACAAAAAAACAAAAAACGACAAACTCACCCACCTTGACTTCAAAATAAAGAGCACTTAAGATTTTCCTTTAAGAGGTAATATTAGGTAACATTCTGAAGCAAAGAAATAGGAAAATGGAAACATTTCAATCTAGCTAAGGTGCTGTTCCTTAACTTATCAAAATATGCAAAATTACTATTCTTTCTGGAAATTAAACTTGCCTTTGAAAATGAGGAAGGTAATTCCTTGAAGATATGTTATAAAGATAATATAGCATATGCAAAAAACTACTGTAGTAGAGAGTCCTGGGAAGGTGGCAGAATAGGATAGGTTGAGTTCACCCCCGCTCCAAAGAACAGCTAGAGAAGGGATGGAAAGGTGACTGGGACAGTGGTTCCAGGGTGCAAGTGACTCAGAAGGGTCTTCTACACCACACCGGGAGGCCCTGGTTGCAAAAACTGAAGAGTTAAGATGCACAGAACCAGACACCATCCAGCTAGTGCAGACAGCCTAATGCAATCCTTCTCAAATGGAAGCTCAGATTCTTCAGGAGTGCATGGACATGGAGATGGGGTCTAGGAAGTAAGCCAAGCCATATTCCTTGAATGGCTGTCCTCAAGCACATTATCCCCACCCGTGCCCCATAACTCACCACACCCCTGAACCCCATCAACAGCCCCCTCACTGTGCTCCAAGCACCCCCACCCTGACCTCTTCACTGAGCTTCCAGCTCCACACACTCACTCAGCATGAATAAGCCTGTCCCAGTACAGCCCACCTCTCTTGCACAAATTCACAGTCTCACACTGCCCTTCTCAGACCTACCAACTCATGTCCTGCCCCATGACCACCACCTCCCCCTTCAGGCAGTTGTTAGTGATCAAGCTATGGGTATGATTTATCTTCATACCCAAGTCACACCTGCTTTAACTCATACAATCATGCAACCTGCTCCACAACCCATGATCTCTGCACACATGTACATCAGTTTATGACCCTCCCAGATCCATTCATATGCACATGTACCTCTCCATGGTGCTCCCAGCTCTGGACAAGCTCTGACCAGTCCATCTGGGCAAAGCTCACCCCCAGCCCATGCAGGTGTGACCCCAGCCACTGTCCCTGAGATTTGTGCATGAGAACCAGTTTTCTACCCCTAGACTGGCACACACCAGTGCTCCATCCCTCAGACCCATACATGGTCACAGCCACACCCTCGGGTTCCTACACATTCATGCACTGACCTCTTTATCCCTTCAACCCAATATGCTGCTCACACATGTGCAGTCTTGCCCCACCCCCAGCACAAGTACCCTTTTCCCACACCTGGAAGATGCTTACATGTGCTCTGTATTACATAGCTCCCACCTTGGGCACACATACACGCACACTCCAAACCCTCCTGCACCTGTGAACCTGTACCAGAGCCCCACCCACCTGATATCAGCTGCACCAGACCCACATCCCACAAACCCTGTGACCTGTGCCCTGCCCCTAAACAATCCCACATCTGCATTCAGGGCAATCTGGACTCCCTCCCATGCAAGGAGACACCCACACACTGCCCTCTTTGTTCCATGACCTCTGTGCCACCCACCCTACACCCTGATATCTACAGTCCTTATGCTTAATGCATGCATCCACATCCTGCCTGCACATTAGACCCCATGCATCTGCACAGCTCCTCACTTCCAACTTCCCCCACACCCTCCCTCTGTGTTCCCCACATTACACCCTGATCTTCTGCTCAAAGGCCTGCTTGAGCTGCATACCATCCCATGGTCCCTGCACTATACCTTCACAACTCCACACACTACATCCCAGGCTCACAGGCTGGTTCCCTAAGGGGAAATTAAACATACTTCACTTGCAGCAAGGGCTTAGCTCAGCCAAGCTCCAATTGTGGAATTAATGAACAAATTTTGACTACTGAAAATATACCCTCAGCTCAGATAAACCTGGAATAAGTGCTAAAGGAGGTAGGAGTTTTTGCCCTGGAAGACGCGGGCAGGGTTTATGGGGAAAAGAGGAGGCTTTTTTAGTTGGACAGCACAAAGTACAAGAAAAGGGCTGGGCCCTAAAAGGGGTGGGGCATATAGAGCCTGGATATATAGAGAGCCACATACCAATTTAAGGTCTTGATTGACAAATCTGAAGAGTGGTGTGTCCTACTCTGAAAAGGATTTCTTTTTTTCCTTTGTTTCTACTATTAATAGCTCATTAGATAGAATCTAGGTTGGAATTAAGCTCCTCTGAGATACAAAGTAACTAGTCAGGGCAAAGGAATTAATTCCCTAAAAGCTATACCTTCCCCAAGAGAAAGGTGGGGCCCAGCTAAAGTGGAAGCCCTCCCTGAATGAATTGAGACCTGAGGGGCTGAAAAACTGAAGCAATTAATGCCAATCTGCAACCTCTCCTGTATTTCAACCATGCCCCCTGCAGGGAAAGTCTGCTGAAGTTAAAGGTACCACACCACCTTATGCTGGTGGGATGCCACTGGCAGACAAGCACCACATGCTGGTCAAGATAAGAAAAGCACAGAATCTAATTGCTTCATAGGAAAGTATGTCAACCTGGTGTTGGGTCACACCCTTAGGGGAAACTGATTCAAATTACTCTCTCCTCCTTATAGGTGTCCAGTCCAGTGTGTAAATATCTGACTGGGGTCTATAATATATGAGGAGACCCTCCTGAAAAAGTGGCTGGATATAGCAGGGCAAGAAATAGAAAAACAAGAACTCAAAATTCTGATTGGTTAAACAGAACCTATGCTAGAGTTCTAGAATATATTGAACTGATTGTCAAAGAACAGGTAGAGAACAAAGCCAATCAGCAAGAAAATCCAAGGCATAAAAATGAAAACAACTCCAGTAAACTAATTAAGGAAATCAAATGCCTAGATACCAGCAAAAAAATAGTCCAACTAGGAAAATTGAAAATATGGCCTAGTCAAAGAAATAAACCAAAAAATTAAAATGAGATGCAGTCTCATAAAAAATCAAATTAATGAGCTGAAGAAAAGATATAAAGCAGGCATTGGGTGACTATAAAGAAGAGATTGCATGTTTGCAAAACCAAATCACAGAATTTATGGGAATGAAAGACAGGATAGAAAAGATGAAAAAAACAATGGAAACCAACAATGATAGATTTGATGAGGCAAAAGAAAGGATTAGTGAACTAGAGGAGTGGACATCTAAAATCTTACATGCAAAAGAAAATATAAGGAAAAGAATGGAAAAATAGGTGCTGGGTCTCAGGGAATTGAATAACAATATGAAGCACATGAGTATATGTGTTGTGGATTTTCCAGAAGGAGAAGATAAGAGAAAAGGAGGAGAAAGACTAATGGAGAATATAATCACTGAAATCCCCCATCTCTTATGAAAGACATAAATTACAGCTCCAAGAAGGGCAGCATACCAGAAATGGAATAGATCCAAATAGACATACTCCAAGATACCTACTAATCAAACTATCAGATAACAAGGAGAAAGAGTAAATTTTGAATGCAGCAAGAGAGAAGCCATACATCACACACAAGGAAAACCCAAAAAGACTATTTGTGGATTTCTTAGCAGAAACCATGGAGGTGAGAAGGCAGAGATATGATATATTGAAAATTCTAAAAGAGAAAAACTGACAACTGAAAAGTCCATATGCAGCAAAATTGTCCTTCAAAAGTGAGAGGGAGATTAAACCATTTTCAGACAAATAATCAATAAAAGAATTTGTGACTAAGTGTTTGACTGTGCAAGAAATACAAAAGTGAACACTACAGGACAATAAAAAAAGGTAGAGAGAGAGGTCTGGAGAAGAGCATAAAAATGAAGACTGTCAGTAAAGGTAAAAAGAGAAAAAAATAGATATGATGTATAAAATCCAAAAGGCAAAATGGTTGCAATAATAATACTAAATGTTGATGGATTTAAGTCCCATTTCAAAACACATAGACTGGCAGAATAAATTAAAAAGCAGGAACCATCTATATGCTGTCTACAGGAGATTCATTTTAGACCCAACAACAAAAACAGGTTGAAAGTGGAAGGTTGGGAAAAGATATTTCATGCAAACAGCTATCAGAAAAGACCAAGAGTAGCTACACTAATATTCAATGAATTAGACTTCAAATGCAAAACAATCAAAAGGGATAAAGAAGGACACTAAGTGTTGATAAAAGAATCATTCAACAAGAAGATATAACAATCATAAATATTTATGCATCAAGCCAGAATGCTCCAAAATACAGGACGCAAACACTGACAACTCTGAAGGGAGAGATAGATACATCTACAATAATATTTGGAGACTACAATTACCTGCTCTCATCAATGGTTAGAACATCTAGACAAAAGATCAACACAGAAAAAGAGAATGTAAATAATACAATAAATGAACTAGACTTAAAAGACATTTACAGAACATTACATGCCACAAAAGCACAATACATATTTTTCTTAGCGGTCATGGATCATTCTGAAGGATAGAGAATATGCTGGGTGACATAGCAAGTCACAATAAGTTTAAAAAGATTGAAATCATATAAAACACTTTCTCAGATCATAATGGAATGAAGTTGGAAATTAATAAAAGACAGAAGGCCAGGAAATTCATACATATATGGAAGCTAAACAACACACTCTTAAACAATCAGTGAGTCAAGGAAGAAATTACAAGAGAAATCAGTAAATCTTGAAGCAAATGAAAATGAAAATGCAACATACCAAAATTATGGGATGCAGCAAAAACAGTGCTAATAGGGAAATTTATTGTCTTAAATGCCTAAATTAAAAAGAAAGAATAGCAAAAATCCAGGAATTAACTGTTCACTTAGAGAAAGAACAGCAAACAAACCCTAAATCAAGCCAAAGGAAAGAAACAATGAAGATTGGAGCAGAAATAAATGAAATTGAGAACATGAAAACAATTGAGAAAATCAACAAAAACAGAAGTTGGTTCTTTGAGAAAATCGATAAAATTCTTAGCTAGGTTGACAAAAAGAAAAAGAGAGGGAGGGTGCAAATATATAAAATTGGAAATGGAAAAGGAGACATAACCACTTACCCCTCAGAAATAAAGGAGCTAATGAAAGGTTTCTATGAGCAACCATATGCTAATACACCAGGCAATGTAGATGAAATGGACAACTTCCTAGAAAAGCATGAACAACCAACAACTTGGCTCAAGAAGAAATAGATGACCTTAACACACTATCACAAGGGGATTGCATCAGTCAAAATAAGCTCTCCAAAAAGAAAGACCCAGGACCAGATTGCTTCAGATGTGAATTCTATCAAGTATTCAAGAAAAAATTAGTATGAATCCTATTCAAACTCTTCAAAAACTTAAAGAGGAGTGAAAGCTACCTAACTCCTTCTGTGAAGCCAATATCACCCTCATACCAAAGTCAGACAAAGATACTACAAGAAAAGAAAGTGGCAGGCCATATTCTCTAATGAATATGGATGCAAAAATCCTCAAAAAAACACTTGCAAATTGAATCCAACAGCATATTAAAAGAATTATACACCATGAGCAAGAGGGATTTTTTCCAGGTATGCAAGGATGGTTTAGTGTAGGAAAATGAGCTAATATAATACACAGTATCAACAGATCAAAGCAGAAAAACCACATGATCATCTTAATTGATGCAGAAAAGCACTTGTCAAAATTCAGCACCCTTTCTTGATGAAAACTCTTCAAATGATATGAATAGAAAGGGATTCAACATGTTAAAGCCAACATATGAAAAACCCACAGCTAACCTCATTCTGAATGGGGAGAGACTTAAAGCTTTCTACCTAAGATCAGGAACAAAACAAGGATGTCCAGTGTTATCATTGTTATTCAACATTGTGCTGGAAAATGAAATAAAAGACACCCAAATTGGAAAAAAAGAAGTAAAACTCTCATTGTTGCAGATGGTATGATACTATGTTGAAAATTCTGAAAAATCCACAGCAAAGTTACTAGAACTAATAAATGAGAACAGAAAAGTGGCAGGGTACAGGATCAACAACCCAAGTCAATAGTGTTTCTATACACTAGTAATGAGCAATTTGAGGAGTAAATCAAGAAAAAAATCAACTACAATGGTAATCAAAAGAATCAAATGCTTAGGAATAAATTTAATAAGTATGCAAAAGGCCTACATACAGAAAACTATAAGAAATTGCTAAAAGATCTTCATGGAAGACCTAAATAAATGAAAAAGCATACTGTGTTCATGGATTGGAAGATTAAATATAGTTAAGATGTCAGTTCTACCCAAACTGATTAATAGAGTCAATGAAATACCAATTGAAATCTGAGAAACTTATTTTGTAGCAATAGAAAAACCAATAACCAAATTTATTTGGAAGGTCAATATGACCCAAATAGCTAAAAACATCTTGAGAAGGAAAAATGAACTGGTAGACCTCACACTACCTGACTTAAAACCATATTATGAAGCTGCAGGGGTTAAAACAGCATGGTACTGACATAAATATAGATATATTGACCAGTGGAATAGAATGTTCAGATACAGGCTGTCTCATCAATGAACAATTGATCTTTGATGAGACAGCCAAACCATCTCACTTGGGATAAAACAGCTTCTTCAATAAATGTTGCTTGGAGAACTGGATATCCTTATACAAAAGAATGAAAGAGGATCCATATATCACACCTTATACAAAAATTAACTCAAAATGGATCAAAGACCTAAACATTACAGCTAAGACCATAAAAAACTTTCAGAAAAAAATGTAAGGAAATACTTTATAATACTTGTAATAGGAAGGAATGTCCTAGATCTTACACCCAAAGCATGAACATTGAAAAAAGAAATAGATAAATGGAAACTCCTCAAAATTAAACATTTTCATGCATCAAAGAACTTTGTCAAGAAAGTAAAAAGGCAGCCTATGCAATGGGAGGCAATATTTGGAAACCACATATCTAATAATTGTTGGGTCATGTCAAAAGACATGAACAGACACTTCTCAGAAGATGAAATACAAATAGCTAGAAGACACGTGAAAAGATGCTCAACTTCACTGGCTATTAGGTAAATGCAAATTAAAACCACAATGAGATATTATCTCACACCCACTAGAATGGCCACTATAAAAAAAAACAGAAAATGACAAGTACTAGAGAGGATGTGGAGAAAGAGGCAAAGTAAAATGTAAAATGGTGCATCCCCTGTGGACGGCAGTTTGGTGGTTCCTCAGAAAGTTAAGTATCATATTGTCGTATGATCCAGCAATTCCATTGCAAGGTATCTATTCAGTGAACATGAGGACACGGACACAAATGGACATTTGCACAGCAATGTTTATCATTGGATAGCATAACACTACCTGATGGGAGCACAATAATATAAGTACACTGAATGAAGCTGAATGTGAGTATGATATAGAGAGAAGGGCTAGGGGCACATATGAAACCAGAAGGAAAGATAGAGAATAAAGACTAAGATGGTATAATTTAGGAATGCCTAGAGTGAACAATTATGCTGATTTAAATGTACAAATTAAAAAATGTTTTGCATGAGGAAGGACAAAAAATGT
Organism: Tamandua tetradactyla; assembly: GCF_023851605.1. NCBI lineage: Eukaryota > Metazoa > Chordata > Mammalia > Pilosa > Myrmecophagidae > Tamandua > Tamandua tetradactyla. Next base: position 77,387,865 of record NC_135329.1, on the reverse strand, counting down.
CAGTATTGCAGGATGCAGAAAACAGATGTTATATGGGTAAAATTATAGTCAATGTAATCTAGGGTCTATAGTCAACAGTAACATTGTAATATACTTCCACTGAATGAAGCAAAGGCATTAGGTCAAAACTAAATGTCAAAATGTGGGGGAATTGGGAATGGGGTATGGATTTTTTGTGGAAGAGAAGAAATGTCTTCAGATAGAGTATGGTGGTGAAACATGTCTGTACACTTAGGCTGGATTGTATGATGTGTGAATAAAACTGTTTAAAAATGAACACAGAGAAAGAAGCAATAGCAAAAAATGTGGAGAAAGAGATGAACCTACTCACTAATGGTAGGGAAATGAGAGTTGCAGCCCCTTGGAGGGCAGTGTGGTGGTTCCACAGGTGGCTAGGGTTAGGTTTGTCATATGATCCTGATACCCCATTGCTCAGTATATGCCTGAAGGAACCGAGTGTGGGTGTGAAGGGACATTTGCACACTGGTGTTTCTGTTGCAGTGTTCATGATCTACAGTGGAATGACGTGGCCTGGGGGTGCAATGATCGAGGAATGAATGGAAGGGAGAACTATGGTGCGTACATACAATGGACTACTGAGCGGCTGCAAGAAGGAATGAAACTGTGAGGCATACAAATAGATGAATGAAATGTGAGAGCTGTATGTGAAGGAAATGTAAAGAACAAAAGGACAATTAGTATTATGCATCAATCATATGGATGAACTATAATATAAAAATTTGGTGAACTAAATTCGAGAGCATGGTTTATCAGGTTAGCACTTATTGTAAAGGGTCCTATATTATAAGCTGTTACAGCAGTCATGTATATTAGGAGGTGTAACTGTTTATTCTAAACTCTAAGAAGCTGAGCCATTTGTGTATAGCATGGTCTTTCTCAGAAACTGCAGGTATCTGGATGACACCTGAGACTCACAGTTAAAGCTCTGAAGCTATGAAAGTCAGCAGTACCCCATACAGGAACTGTTTCAGAAGTTGAAAAAGTGATCAGACATCAAGTAGAGATATGAATGAAGCTGATCTGGATAGGGCTAAGGTATATCAGAAGACTAGGTAAAGGATGATATCATACATATTTTAAAATTTCAACTTCTATGTGCAACTAAGGAAGAGATTTTTATTTGGGTGCAAAATTTATATATTGGGTAATACATTTTGTAATTTAACTTGTATGGTCAGTTTAGCTGAACACCATATGTACATGGAATCTTGAATAGGGCATGAGATTTTGTTGGTTTGTCCAGGTTCGTGTTAAAGACCCAGAGTGATTTGGACAATGAATAAGGAAGTATTTGCAAAACCCCCTTGGGGGAATGGGGAGAAAGGGAAATAGTCAAGTTCCCAATTTGGAGAATTTCTGATATTATTGCAAGCAGTGGGGATAAGCAAATGAATAGGCTGTGCCCTTGATCTTGGGTTTTGGCCCTATTAAACTTATTCCAGCAAAGGATAGACTCAGAGCCTACTTAGAATGAATCCTAAGAGTCACCCCCAGAGAACACTTTTTGTTGCTCAGGTGTGGCCTCCTTCTCTAAGCCAACATGGCAAGTGAATTAATTGACCTCCCCTCCTATGTGGGACATAACTCCAAGGCATGTAAATCTCCCTGGCAATGTAGGGCAGATATCCTAGGATGAGCAAGGACCCAATATCAAGGGCTTGAGATAACCTTCTTGACCAAAAGAGGGAAGAGAGAATGAGACAAAATAAAATGTCGGTGGCTGAGAGATTTCAGAGTCAAGAGGTTATCCTGGAGTTAATCTTTTACATTATATAGATATCCCTTTGTAGTTTATGGTGTACTGGAGTGGTTAGAGGGAAGTACCTGAAACTGGAGAGCTATGTTCCAGTAGCCTTGTTTCTTGAAGATGATTGTATAATGATATAGCTTTTACAATGTGATGTGTGCTTTTGAAAACTTTGTGTCTGATGCTCCTTTTATATAAGGTATGGCATATGAATTAAAAACTATGGATAAAAAATAAATAATAGGGAATTGAAAGGTCAAAATAAATCAGGTAGATGGAAATACTAGCAGTCAATGAGAGGGACGGTTAAGGATTATGATATGCATGAGTTCTTTCTTTTCTCTTTTTTATTTCTTTTTCTGGAGTGATACAAATGTTATAAAATTGATCATGGTGATGAATACACAACTATGTGATGATATTGTGAGCCACTGATTTTACACCATGTATGGAATGTTTCTATGTTAAGAAGATTTGTATGTTTGTATGTTGTGTTATCAATAAAAGTTAAGAAAAAACAAAGAGGATGGATAAAGATGTTACATACAAGCTATAAACAAAAAGCAGGGGTAGCTATACTAATATCAGACAAAATAAACTTTAAATGTAAAGGCTTCATAAGAGACAAAGGAGGACACTATGTATTAATAAAAGGGACAATTCACCAAGAAGAAATAACAATCATAAATCTTTATGCTCCCAATCAAGGAGCTCCAAAGTACATGAAAAAATAATTGGCAAAACTGAAGAGAGTGATAGATGTTTCAACAATAATAGTAGGAGATTTCAATACACCACTGTCCTCTATAGAACAGAGGATCAGCAAGGAGATAGAGAAATTAAACAATTTGATAAATGAATTATACCTAACACACATATATAAGTCAGCACACCACAAAACACCAGGATACTCATTCTTCTCTAGTGCTCAAAGAATATTCTCCAGGATAGATCACATGCTAGGGCACAAAACTGGGCTTTAAAAATGTAAAAACATTGAAATTATTCAAAACATTTTCTCTGATCACAATGGAATGAAGCTGAAACTCAATAACCACCAAAGAATAAGAACTTGAACAAATATATGGAGATTAAATAATGCACTGTTAAACAACCAGTGAGTCAAAGAAGAAATTGCTAGAGACATTGGTAGCTATATGGAGAAGAATGAACATGAAACACCAAAGGCTGTGTTGAGAGAGAAAATTATTGGGTCAAATGCCTATATTAAAAAAGAAGAAGCAATAATCAAGGACTTAACTGCTCACCTGGAGGAACTTGAGAAAGAATAGCAACTACCTACAAAGCAAACAGAAGAACAGAATTTACAAAGATTAAAGCAGATAAGATGAATGGTAAAACAAAAGAATAATAGAATCAATAAAACCAGAAGTTGGTTCCCTCAAAAACCAACAAAATCGATGGATGGCTAGCAGGGTTGACAAAGAAAAAAGAGAGAGGATGCAAATAAACAATATCAGAAATGAGAGGGGGGTAATTACCACATATCCTGAATAGAAAGTATCATAAGAGGAAGCTATGAACAACTATATGCCAACAAACTAGAAACTTAGATGAAATGGACAAATTCCTGGAAACACATGAACAAGCTACTCAAGAAGAAATAGAAGATTTTAACAAACTACTCACAAGTAAAGAGATACAATCAGTCACCAAAAATCTTCCTACAAAGAAAAGCCCACATCCAGGGCCTTCACAGGAGAATTTTGTCAAACATTCCAAAATGAACTAACACAAACTTGCTCAAACTTTTCCAAAATATTGAGAAAAAAGCAACACTACGTAAGTCATTTTACTAAGCTAACATCACTTTTTTTTTTTACCAAAACGGGATAAAGATGCTATAAGAAAGGAATACTATCTGCCAATCTCCCTAATGAACTGGATGCAAAAATTCTGAACAAAATACTAGCAAATTGAATCCAATAACACATTAAAAGAATTATATACCACAACCATGTGGGGTATATACCAGGAATGCAAGTGTGTTCAACATAAGTAAATCAATTAATGTAATACAGCACATGAACGAATTGAAAGGGAAAAATCACATGACCATCATGATTGATGATGAAATAGCATTCAAAAAAATTCAACATCCTTGTCTGATAAAAACACTTAAAAAGGTAGGAATCAATGTAAGTTTCTCAATGTGATAAAGGGCACATACAACAAACTGATAGCCAGCATGTTACTCAATGGAGACTGAAAACATTCCCCCTAAGATGGGAATGAGACAAGTATGCCCTCTGTCACCACTGTTATTCAACATTTTACTAGAAGTTCTAGCTAGACTAATCAGGCAGAAAAAACAAATATAAGGCATCCAAACTGGAAGAAGTAAAACTTTCATTATTTCTAGATAACATGACACTGTACCTTGAAAATCCAGAGACTTCTACGACAAAGTTACTTGAGCTAATAAAAAATTCAGCAAGGTGGCAGGATATAAAATGAATGTGCAAAAATCAGTAAGATTTCTATACACAAGCAATGACCTAACTGAGGAGACAATTAAGGAAAAAATTCCATTCCAAACAGCAGTTAAGAGAATAAGTATCTAGGAACAAAATTAACTAGGGACACAAAGGTCTTATACACAGAAAGCTACATAATATTTCTAAAAGGAATTAAAGAAGATCTGAATAGGTGGAAAGACATTCCTTGCTCGTGGATAGGAAGGTTAAATATAGTTAAGATGTCAGTTCTTCCCAAATTAATCAACAGATTCAATGCAATACCAATCGAAATTCTGACAACCTACTTGGAAGACTTGGAAAAAGTAGCTAGCAATTTCATCTGGAAGGGAAAGAGACCCAGAATAGCTAAAAGCATCATAAAAAAGAAGAACTAAGTTGGAGAATGAACACTTACTGATTTTCAAACTTATAAAGCCACAGTGGTCAAAACAGCATGGTACTGCTGCAGAGGTAGTAATGGATAGTGTATACATATGATCAGATATTGTGCTGCTACAAAAAGGAACACAGTTGTAAGACATGCAACATTGTGAATGAACCTCTGGGACATTTGGTGAGACAAAATAAACCAGATTAAAAGTGCAATTATTGTTGATGTCATTTAGAAAATGCTGATAAGAAAACAGGGGCCTAGATTATAAGCTCTTACTGCAGTAACTTTTAGTCTCGAGTGGTATTTATTATTTCTGGATTTTGAGAGGCTGTTATATATATGTATAACCTGGTTTTTAGAGATAAGAATGAGTTGAACAGGTTGGGATTAATTAATTCAGAATACAGGGGTAAGGAAGACATTGTCTATGTTTTAGGATCTCATCAACTCTTTGAGACAAAAGGAAGAAAGCTTTATTTTGTCCAGAACCTAAATTTTCAGAATAAGAATGAGGACTATTAATCTTCTATAGCTTAATACAATGCCTTGATATATCCCAGAGTATATTAAACAGATAATCAAAAAGTATTGGCAAGGTTCCTTGAGAGATGGGAGAAAAAATATGGAACTATTGAAATGCACCACTGTGTCAAACATTAGTGACACCAAAATCAATAGGCCAAGCCCTTGATCTTGAGGATTGCTCATGTGAATCTTATAAGTACCAGAGAAGCTCAGCCTACTTATACATGTATCTAAGAGCTACTTCTGGAGGACTTCTTTTGTTGCTCAGATGTGCCCTCACTCTCTCTAAGCCCAACTCTACAAGTGAAATCATTGCCTTCCACGCTACCTGGGACATGACATCCAGGGTTAAAAGTTTCTCTGGTGGCATGGAAGCTGACACCCCAGGGATGAGTCTAGACCTGGCACCATGGTCAAGACAATCACATCCTGACCAAAAGGGGAAAAAGTAGTGTAACAAAGAATGTATCAGTGGCTGAGAGAGTTCAAATAGAGTCAGGGGGCTATGCTGGAGGTCACCTTTATAAAAGCTTCAGTTAGACATTGCCACCTACCATAACCTGCCAAACCCCAACCAAAATCATTCCAGCCAATCCTAATGAACATCTATGGTGACATATAATAGTCTACATAGGTTCCATGAATTAGGGTAACTTTCCAGAAACCTACAACCCCCCTGGACCAGATAAGTCCTGATATGCAGAAGGGCCAGCCTCCCCAGAATATCAACTAATTCTGTCCTCCATCCCATATTACTGACAGCTCCTTAGAACATGAAAAGTTAGACTGGGGATAGCCCAAATACCCCTAAAGAGTGAGAGAAGGATCAACATGATGGTGGAGTACACAGAGAAGGGAAGGTTTACCAAATCACTATGATTGCTGAATCATTATATTGATATTTCTTTTAGTCTCCAGTATCTTAGAGCAATTAGAAGAAAATACCAGAAATTATAGAATTGTTACCCATACCAGACTCTGAAATCTAATTGTTGTGGTGTGCTTTGAAATTTATTTTTTTGTTCATACGTTATTTCCACAAAAAAGAAAAAAGTCAACTGTGATGATTAATATATATATATATATATATGTATATGCATATATTTCTTCTAGCTTCCAGTGTTCTAGAGCATCTAGTAGGAAAAATCTGAGATGATGGAATTATAGCCCATGACAAACTTGGATCTGTTCTATAACTTCTTGTTGAACAGCTCCTTGATAATCATTGATCTTTTCTTTCTTTGCTTTATATATATGTTATATTATGCAATAGAAAATTAAAACAAACTAATATACAGGTGCATAGAAGATTAATTATTGCCACTATATCATTTACACAGTATTTACCTCTTGCAAATCAGGACTAAGAAAAATGGAGAATGTCTTTAAATATCTGAGGTGAATATATGCATATCTGTAAATAGAAAAAGAAGTGGATAATTACAGAGATGGGGATTTTCAAGTAGCTATATATATAAAGATAAACATAGACATAGATATAGTAAATAAATTAATAGATAGTGGTTGAGAAACTGAGAGACAGAGTCCAAAATAGAGAGATTATAGGCCTGAGGTTTTTCTAAAACAAATTTTATTTATTTTAAACAAATTTCAAGGGGTCTTTATATAGTACCTTAACATATAAAGGTATATATATATGTATATCATTTTACAGCTAGGGAAGGGAACAAAGTTGGCATATTATGAAATGATAGTGGGGCCAAATTGTGGTGAGATTAAAAATTTTTGTCTGAACTCTCCAGGATATGAATTCAGGAGGAGAGAATGGGGAGATGGTCCAATCAGACCATTGGAACTGATTTTGTTCTCCTAGGCCTTTTTCATGACGTTCAACTACCTAATCTCCTTTTCTCACTCATCTTGATGTTTCTCATGGCTCTTTGTGGCAATATTATGATGATGATTCTTATTTTGATGGAATCTAGACTCCTTACATTTATGTACTTCCTTCTCAATCAACTATCCATTACAGATCTCTTGAGCAGTTCCACTAGTATCCCCAAGATAGCCACAGATTTCCCCTCTGCGAAGAACAGAATTTCCTTTATTATCTGTGGAACTCAAATCTTCCTCTTCATAACTCCTACTGCAGCAGAGACTCTTCTCCTGGCAGTCATGGCTTATGACCACTATGTGGCTATATACTTTCATTCCCTTACTCAGTTCTTATTTATCATGTTTTCTGTGCCTACATGGTGCCTGGCACCTGTCTGCTTCTCTACTCAATTCTTTAATCCATGCCATGTATATTATGAATTTCCCTTATTGTGCTTCCTTGGTAAATCCATCATTTCCTTTGTCAGATCCCAGCTCTCCTGAAACTTTTTTGTGCTTATACATTTCTTTATGAAAATGGGCTTCTTAAAGTTGAGTTTTGGTTCTCCTCATTCCACTCTCTGTTAGTATGGCCTCATAAGGAAAGACACTCAGTACTGTTTTGAGATTAGGTCAAAGTTAGGGATAAGAAAGGCTTTGGCAACCTGCTATTCTCATATAACTTTGGTGTCTCTCTTCTATGGGACAGCCATTATCATGTACCTTGTCCCAAAAGCCTATCACACCACTCTGCAGGGTGAAGAACTGTCTGTCTCCTCTACTGTTGTCACTCCAATGCTCAATCCCCACATCTACAGTCTTTGAAACAAAGATGTGGCAGCAGTGTTCAGGAAGGTTCTTGATAGGTAACCTTAGACAAGATGGATATCTATGTAGAATAAGATATGAGATGATAGAACTTGTATAAAGAATGAAGCTATTATATAAAAGATATTTTATATGCAACAACCAAACTACTATCTTTATACAGATAACTCATAGAAAAATTCCTTCAATGTACTCTTGGTAAATGTACTCTTGGTCAGTTTACTTTTTCCCACTGACCCTCATCTGAACCTCACATGCTATTAAATGAAATGCTCTATGTCAGAAGACACCCAAAACCTGTAGGTGCTGAAAAACAATAGAGATCAGAAAGGTCTTCTCACATTCTACAAGAAGAAACATGCAGATCCTCAGCAATATAGATCCCATGCTGAATGTTATGTTTATTTCCCCTAAATACCATTATAATAAAAATATCATTTAAAAATAAGCATTAGAAATAAACTTCTGATAATTTAAATTTTGCAATTCTTTACATGATATTTAGTTCCAAATATATTAATCTAGTGAGGCTAACAACATACATTTGTCTTCATTCTCCCTACTTGATTTTGGAAGTCATATTATGTTTTTTAAATTATTGCTAGAAGCACATATATTCTTACACTATTAAATAATATTTACCTAATCATTTGCCATAATTTATCTTATTAAATATATTAATCTAATAAATATTATTCATTTTAGGTCCTTTCATACACACACACATATATCACGTAAACATATATATATATATATATGAATATATATATATATATGTAATCAGATGTGTTTGCATACATGTATACAGGTATATATATTTACATGCATATAAATATTTATACACAAATACCACTCCCACTTTATGGAATTTTTATCCTGACATATATTCAGAAATGAAAATAGTTGTTCCAAAGACATCATTTTTTCTTGATGTGTATTTCCCAATTAAATTTTATGAGTTATGTACATTTAAGATATAATGATATATAATTTTGCTTATAATATTCATGTTCACGTTAGACTGTGTACAATGCAGTCATCAACATCAAAATTTAAGATAAACACCCTTGTACTTAATTTTAAATTAATTTTGTATGTGAAAAAGAAAATTGATAAAATTTCTATAGGTATTTACTACATATACTTGCCAATAAAATTGTGTGTGTGCCTTGTAACATTCTTCTTTGTGGCTTTATCATTATAACTTTTAGCCCTGTATTATTTCTGGTCTTCATATTAGTATATATATATATTTGACTGATTAGCTTTCATGTAATATTAATGAAAAAATCATGAATCCCTTATTTCTTTTATAATTTAATGTTATATCTTATATTTGAATTTATTCAACTTTAATTTTTGAATTGTGTCAAAAGTATGCTGCATTATTCAACATTATTTGTTTATATTTCCATATTTTCTTGGCAGTGATTAGCCTTTTCATTTTATGTTTAACTTACAATTCAAGCTCCAGAAAGCTTTACACCATGTATGACTATGTGTAAGTAGCCATCCATTTAATTTTACAGCCTGTTTTTAATAATCAATAAACTGCCTCTAATTTTCAAAGTATTTATTGTTCAGGTAGAACTGGCTCACAAGAGGAATGAAAACTACAATTATAGAAATGTTATTCAGTGATACAAACTGATTCATTTTTTGCTTCATAATATTTTGCCTATATTTGGTTATGTTTACTTCTGCTTCTATATTTTAACAAACACATCTTTTGATTTATTAATTGCAGCACAATATGCCATATGGGCATTTTCTGGAGTAAAGATCTTTCAAAGCATCACTGGTAGAAGTTTCTTAATAAATAGAGCCAACTAATTGAAATATTTTTAAAATTGTGCCTGCAAAATATGATTTCTTTGCATCACACCACCAGCATCAGCTTAAATATTAGTTTCATTTTCTCACATTCACCAGATAGTCAATATTTTTAAGTTGTAATATAATTTTTTTTTTTTTTTTTTTTTTTACCATTCTACATATGCACTCAGTAATTCTTAACATCATCACATAGATGCATGATCATTGTTTCTTAGTACATTTGCATCGGTTTAGAGGAACTAGCAACACAACAGAAAAAGATATAAAATGTTAATATAAAGAAAAGAAATAAAAGTAGTAGTAATAGTAAAAAGCAACAACAACAAACAAACCAACAAGCAAACAAAAACAAAAAAAACCCTATAGCTCAGATGCAGCTTCATTCAGTATTTTAACATGATTACTTTACAATTAGGTATTATTGTGCTGTCCATTTTTGAGTTTTTGTATCTAGTCCTGTTGCACAGTCTGTATCCCTTCAGCTTCAATTACCCATTGTCTTACCCTGTTTCTAACTCCTGCTGAACTCTGTTACCAATGACATATTTCAAGTTTATTCTCGAATGTCCGTTCACATCAGTGGGACCATACAGTATTTGTCCTTTAGTTTTTGGCTGGATTCACTCAGCATAATATTCTCTAGGTCCATCCATGTTATTACATGGTTCATAAGTTTATCTTGTCTTAAAGCTGCATAATATTCCATCGTATGTATATACCACAGTTTGTTTAGCCACTCTTCTGTTGATGGAGATTTTGGCTGTTTCCATCTCTTTGCAATTGTAAATAACGCTGCTATAAACATTGGTGTGCAAATGTCCGTTTGTGTCTTTGCCCTTAAGTCCTTTGAGTAGATACCTAGCAATGGTATTGCTGGGTCGTATGGCAATTCTATATTCAGCTTTTTGAGGAACCGCCAAACTGCCTTCCACAGTGGTTGCACCGTTTGACATTCCCACCAACAGTGGATAAGTGTGCCTCTTTCTCCGCATCCTCTCCAGCACTTGTCATTTTCTGTTTTGTTGATAATGGCCATTCTGGTGGGTGTGAGATGATATCTCATTGTGGTTTTGATTTGCATTTCTCTAATGGCCAGGGACATTGAGCATCTCTTCATGTGCCTCTTGGCCATCCGTATTTCTTCTTCTGGTAGGTGTCTGTTTAAGTCTTTTTCCCATTTTGTAATTGGGTTGGCTGTCTTTTTGTTGTTGAGTTGAATAATCTCTTTATAAATTCTGGATACTAGACCTTTATCTGATATGTCGTTTCCAAATATTGTCTCCCATTGTGTAGGCTGTCTTTCTACTTTCTTGATGAAGTTCTCTGATGCACAAAAGTGTTTAATTTTGAGGAGCTCCCATTTATTTATTTCCTTCTTCAGTGTTCTTGCTTTAGGTTTAAGGTCCATAAAACCACCTCCAGTTGTAAGATCCATAAGATATCTCCCAACATTTTCCTCTATCTGTTTTATGGTCTTAGAACTAATGTTTAGATCTTTGATCCATTTTGAGTTAACTTTTGTATAGGGTGTGAGAGATGGGTCTTTTTTCATTCTTTTGCATATGGATATACAGTTCTCTAGGCACCATTTATTGAAGAGACTGCTCTGTCCCAGGTGAGTTGGCTTGACTGCCTTATCAAAGATCAAATGTCCATAGATGAGAGGGTCTATATCTGAGCACTCTATTCGATTCCATTGGTCGATATATCTATCTTTATGCCAATACCATGCTGTTTTGACCACTGTGGCTTCATAGTATGCCTTAAAGTCAGGCAGCGCGAGACCTCCAGCTTCGTTTTTTTTCCTCAAGATGTTTTTAGCAATTTGGGGCACCCTGCCCTTCCAGATAAATTTGCTTATTGGTTTTTCTATTTCTGAAAAATAAGTTGTTGGGATTTTGATTGGTATTGCATTGAATCTGTAAATCAATTTAGGTAGGATTGACATCTTAACTATATTTAGTCTTCCAATCCATGAACACGGTATGCCCTTCCATCTATTTAGGTCTTCTGTGATTTCTTTTAACAGTTTTTTGTAGTTTTCTTTATATAGGTTTTTTGTCTCTTTGGTTAAATTTATTCCTAGGTATTTTATTGTTTTAGTTGCGATTGTAAATGGGATTCGTTTCTTGATTTCCACCTCAGCTTGTTCATTACTAGTGTATAGAAAAGCTACAGATTTTTGAATGTTGATCTTGTAGCCTGCTACTTTGCTGTACTCATTTATTAGCTCTATTAATTTTGTTGTGGATTTTTCTGGGTTTTCTACATATAGTATCATATCGTCTGCAAACAGTGATAGTTTTACTTCTTCCTTTCCTATTTTGATGCCTTGTATTTCTTTTTCTTGCCTAATTGCTCTGGCTAGAACTTCCAACACAATGTTGAATAATAGTGGTGATAGTGGACATCCTTGTCTTGTTCCTGATCTTAGGGGGAAAGTTTTCCATTTTTCCCCATTGAGGATGATATTAGCTGTGGGTTTTTCATATATTCCCTCTATCATTTTAAGGAAGTTCCCTTGTATTCCTATCTTTTGAAGTGTTTTCAGCAGGAAAGGATGTTGAATCTTGTCAAATGCCTTCTCTGCATCAATTGAGATGATCATGTGATTTTTCTGCTTTGATTTGTTGATATGGTGTATTACATTAATTGATTTTCTTATGTTGAACCATCCTTGCATACCTGGGATGAATCCTACTTGGTCATGATGTATAATTCTTTTAATGTGTTGTTGGATACGATTTGCTAGAATTTTATTGAGGATTTTTGCATCTGTATTCATTAGAGAGATTGGTCTGTAGTTTTCCTTTTTTGTAATATCTTTGCCTGGTTTTGGTATGAGGGTGATGTTGGCTTCATAGAATGAATTAGGTAGTTTTCCCTCCACTTCGATTATGTTGAAGAGTTTGAGGAGAGTAGGTACTAATTCTTTCTGGAATGTTTGATAGAATTCACATGTGAAGCCGTCTGGTCCTGGACTTTTCTTTTTAGGGAGCTTTTGAATAACTAATTCAATCTCTTTACTTGTGATTGGTTTGTTGAGGTCGTCTATTTCTTCTTGAGTCAAAGTTGGTTGTTCATGTCTTTCCAGGAACCTGTCCATTTCTTCTAAATTGTTGTATTTATTAGCGTAAAGTTGTTCATAGTATCCTGTTATTACCTCCTTTATTTCTGTGAGGTCAGTAGTTATGTCTCCTCTTTCATTTCTAATCTTATTTATTTGCATCCTCTCTCTTCTTCTTTTTGTCAATCTTGCTAAGGGCCCATCAATCTTGTTGATTTTCTCATAGAACCAACTTCTGGTCTTATTGATTTTCTCTATTGTTTTCATGTTTTCAATTTCATTTATTTCTGCTCTAACCTTTGTTATTTCTTTCCTTTTGCTTGCTTTGGGATTAGTTTGCTGTTCTTTCTCCAGTTCTTCCAAGTGGACAGTTAATTCCTGCATTTTTGCCTTTTCTTCTTTTCTGATAAAGGCATTTAGGGCAATAAATTTCCCTCTTAGCACTGCCTTTGCTGCGTCCCATAAGTTTTGATATGTTGTATCTTCATTTTCATTTGCCTCTAGGTATTTACTAATTTCTCTTGCAATTTCTTCTTTGACCCACTTGTTGTTTAAGAGTGTGTTGTTGAGCCTCCATGTATTTATGAATTTTCTGGCCCTCCGCCTATTATTGATTTCCAACTTCATTCCTTTATGATCCGAGAAAGTGTTGTGTATGATTTCAATATTTTTAAATTTGTTAAGACTTGCTTTGTGACCCAGCATATGATCTATCTTTGAGAATGATCCATGAGCACTTGAAAAAAAGGTGTATCCTGCTGTTGTGGGATGTAATGTCCTATAAATGTCTGTTAAGTCAAGTTCATTTATAGTAATATTCAGGTTCTCTATTTCTTTATTGATCCTCTGTGTAGATGTTCTGTCCATTGATGAGAGTGGTGAATTGAAGTCTCCAACTATTATGGTATATGTGTCTATTTCCCTCTTCAGTGTTTGCAGTGTATTCCTCACGTATTTTGGGGCATTCTGGTTCGGTGCGTAAATATTTATGATTGTTATGTCTTCTTGCTTAATTGTTCCTTTTAATAGTATATAGTGTCCTTCTTTGTCTCTTTTAACTGTTTTACATTTGAAGTCTAATTTGTTGGGTATTAGTATAGCCACTCCTGCTCTTTTCTGGTTGTTGTTTGCATGAAATATCTTTTCCCAACCTTTCACTTTCAACCTATATTTATCTTTGGGTCTAAGATGTGTTTCCTGTAGACAGCATATAGAAGGATCCTGTTTTTTAATCCATTCTGCCAGTCTATGTCTTTTAATTGGGGAATTCAGTCCATTGACATTTAGAGTTATTACTGTTTGGATAATATTTTCCTCTACCATTTTGCCTTTTGTATTATATATATCATATCTGACTTTCCTTCTTTCTACACTTTTCTCCATGTCTCTCTCTTCTGTCTTTTTGTATCTGACTCTAGTGCTTCCTTTAGTATTTCTTGCAGAGCTGGTCTCTTGGTCACAAATTCTCTTAGTGACTTTTTGTCTGAGAATGTTTTAATTTCTCCCTCATTTTTGAAGGACAATTTTGCTGGATATAGGAGTCTTGGCTGGCAGTTTTTCTCTTCTAGTAACTTAAATATATCATCCCACTGTCTTCTAGCTTCCATGGTTTCTGCTGAGAAATCTACACATAGTCTTATTGGGTTTCCCTTGTATGTGACGGATTGTTTTTCTCTCGCTGCCTTCAAGATCCTCTCTTTCTCTTTGACCTCTGACATTCTAACTAGTAAGTGTCTTGGGGAACGCCTATTTGTGTCTAATCTCTTTGGGGTGCGCTGCACTTCTTGGATCTGTAATTTTAGGTCTTTCATAAGAGTTGGGAAATTTTCAGTGATAATTTCTTCCATTAGTTTTTCTCCTCCTTTTCCCTTCTCTTCTCCTTCTGAGATACCCACTACACGTATATTTGTACGGTTCACATTGTCCTTGAGTTCCCTGATACCTTGTTCAAATTTTTCCATTCTTTTCCGGATAGTTTCTGTTTGTTTTTGAAATTCAGATGTTTCATCCTCCAAATCACTAATTCTATCTTCTGTTTCTTTAAATCTGTCATTGTAGGTATCCATTGTTTTTTCCATCTTTTCTACTTTATCTTTCACTTCCATAAGTTCTGTGATTTGTTTTTTCAGTTTTTCTATTTCTTCTTTATGTTCAGCCCATGTCTTCTTCATGTCCTCCCTCAATTTATCGATTTCATTTTTGAAGAGGTTTTCCATTTCTGTTCGTATATTCAGCATTAGTTGTTTCAGCTCCTGTATCTCATTTGAACTATTGGTTTCTTCGTTTGACTGGGCCATATGTTCAATTTTCTGAGCGTGATCCGTTATCTTCTGCTGGCGTCTGGGCATTTAGTCAGATTTCCCCGGGTGTTCGACCCCACAGCTTGAAAGATTTTTCTGCGCAATCTCTGGGTTCTGTTCTTCCTATCCTGCCCAGTAGGTGGCGCTCGTGGCACACGCCTGTCTGTGGGTTCCACCAGCGAAAGTTGCTGTGGGTCCCTCAACTCTGGAAAACTCTCGCCGTAGGGGAGGTTCGGCAACCTAAGCGTCTTGGAAGAATGCCAGCCGGCCCGGGGTTCCAAACGTGGGGAGGGTCGCTGGCCGTCGCAGCACAGGAGAGCGTCCGGCCAAATTAGCCAGTCGGCGCGGGGCACCAAGCGTGGCGGGAGGGCGCCAGCTGTCGCAGCCCGGGAGAGTACACTGTTCCCAGCCGACGGGGGAGTCACGTGTTTGGAGGGATCCCCCGGTCACTGTTCTCCGCAGTCTGGGGGTTTCCGACCCAACTATCTCAGTTGTTCCGGGGGGCCTCGTGTGGTGGGGGCACCAGCCGCCGCGGCCTAAGGGGACCGCCTGTCCAATTCTACCAGCTGGCCCAGGAAGGTGGAAGGGAGGGACTCCGGTCGCTTGTCGTCCCACCCAGGAAAGCCCGTGCCCCTTGGTGATCTCACCGGAGCTGGTTCTCCCAGATAGTCAGCCGTTCCAGGATGGGGTCCGCTGTCCCTTTGATCTCCGTCGTGGCTCCGGGAGCTGCTCTGTATTATCTCCACTCCCCCAGTAGCTGTTCTGGAGGAGGAAAGGTGAGGGCGGCAAGGCTGTCGAGGCTGGTGGCGGAGGAGCACGGTGAAGGCGGGGGAAGAGGGCACCGTGGTGGTTGGAGAGCAGCCGGAGCAGGAGGGGGAAGAGAGGGGAGAAGGAGGTCGGGCGGCTCGGCTGCTGCGGGGCTTGGGCGCCGCGCGGCGGGCCGGCGGAGAAAGAGAGGGGAGAAGGAGGTCGGGCGGCTCGGCTGCTGCGGGGCTTGGGCGCCGCGCGGCGGGCCGGCGGAGAAAGAGAGGGGAGAAGGAGGTCGGGCGGCTCGGCTGCTGCGGGGCTTGGGCGCCGCGCGGCGGGCCGGCGGAGAAAGAGAGGGGAGAAGGAGGTCGGGCGGCTCGGCTCTGTAATATAATTTTAGTTTTAATGACCATATTACATGAAATGATGTAGATTAAATGGTCCAGTTCTCCTTTCTGTTATGCTACAGACAAATCTTTAACACACCCTAAAAGATATCTGCACCTTCTACTTGATTTGCAATAAAAGGGACTGTTGAGATACATTTTAACATACCCCTTGTTTCTGTATCTCTGCTAATATATCACAGCTTAGTCTAAAACTGCCTCCCCTCACTTTCAGCATGTGTGTTTTGGCAGGCCTGTCAGTTACACAATCCTCACTCATAATGAAATGTATAAGCATGTTATCCAGAACCAGCCAACCATTTTCTGTATCTGCCTAGCCCCAACTACTGATTTAGGAATGGACATATATTCAGGTCAGGATAAACTGTTCCTTTCCCTTGTGGTTTTTATATTTTGAACTCCTTGACAATTCTGAGTGTCACGATTTCTCTCCCAAGGAGATTATCAACTTGTCAAAGACTTTGGGTAAACTTTCAATTTGTTTGAAAATCAGTTAAACCAATATACGAAATTGGTAGTTGTCACATATAAATAAACAATTCCAACAGAAATGTCTTTAGATCTTACCAAAATGGGCCCACATATACCAATGGAACTATCACGTGGAGATGGGAAGACCCCTGCTCCTCACCCCGGAGAAGTTTCAACCATTCAACTTCCTCAATAATATTTTACATATATTAATCCTTCACCCACCAATATATGAGAATATTCATTACTCTCCTTGCATAGTTAACATTTTTTTCTGGATGCAGAAGTTTTTTTAATAAGTGAAATATAGTACATCTCTGTATCATATTTATAACCATTTTATAGTCATTTTATAAAAGGATATTATATCATTTGAGTTAGTATATATAAAATATAAATAAAACTTTTTATATTACCTGCATCAATATAAAGCAGCTTTTTAAAAAAAATTTTACCATTTTCATTGTATAGTATAACATATATACAAAGCAAAGAAATAAAAAAGCAATAGTTTTCAAAGCACTCTTCAACAACTGGTTAAGCACAGATCCCAGAGTTTGTCATGGGCTACCATATGATCCTTTCATATTTTTCCTTTTTCTTGCTCCAGAATATAGGAGACTAAAGGGCTTACATATTTTTTATCATCACAATTGACTTTTTTTCTTCTTGTTTTGTGAAAAATGGCATATATGCAAAAAAGTTATATATTTCAAAGCTTAAAATTCAATAGCTTAAATTTAAAGTATATTTCAGTTTGCATTTTATCAATGATGATAAACTTCTTGAACACATAATTCCAAATTTTAAAATTGTTTTTGAAGTTTGTTGCTCTTTATGTGTGTGAATTATATTAGCCATGCAAAATTTTTAACTCTTTGTTTGTTATTACAGAGATTATATTTATTTGTTTTACATAAAAAATTAACTGAAGTACCAGGATAGATTTTAATAAGATGTGCAGGAAATGGTTTCATAGTTTATCTTCAAATATGTACAGTAGGTAATAAAAGTTGTTTTTCATCCAGAGGAAACAAATATGAGATCAAAAGTGTGTGTTGGTATATCATGGCAAAATCACAGTTTATTAAAAACTTGAGATTGGACATTTTTGCTCTCAAAAGAAGTCAGCCATAAGAAACCCTGTTTGCAGGGGAAGGAGGGAATATGAGATGTGTGACCAGAAAGCAATGGAAAGTGATGTTTAATTGATTACTGGGGTGGAATCCTAAGAACAAATATAAGAGAAAATGTTGGGAGGAGAAGTACTAAGAAATCTGAATGCAGAGCTGATTCTTATACTGTACCTGAAAAAAAAAACTTCTCAACTTGTGGTGCATTAATAAATCTACATTAAGACAGCAAATCCAAAGATTTGAGGAATTAAAGTTCCATTCTCTCAGACCTAGAGTGGAGAATTTTCTTTAGCCTTAGGCAGTTATAGTAACACTTCCTTGTACCATGTAGCACATGTAATACAAACGTACATTGTATCATTAGCACAAATGTGGCACAAACAGACATTGAATTATTAGCACAAACTATGTGTTCTGGTTGCTTCTAAGTATTCACTGCTATCAACAGGGAAAATGATCCATGGATTAAGGGTACCACAACACACTTTCAAAAGGATTAATTGTGTTTTGCTCTGTGGCCCTACATTGCAGATTCACAGCAAGATGTGTTGAGGAAATACACATATTTTTATGGAAGATTACAAGCTTAATACACAATGACTGTAAAGTCGTGTCTTCAAATATTTGAATTTTAATCTATACCTTAGGGCTTTAGAAATCACGTGCAAAAAGTCTTATGTGTTTTTAAATGTTTCAGAAAAATGGACAGATATATGTAAAATAAAATCTCAAGCTCTTAAAATTTGCATGAAAGGTTCCAAAGTGACTTACCTCATAGTTATTAACCTCAAGCTGATTTTTTTTCACACTGTGATTTTTATCTTCTTTGTAGTGTAGCAACAAAAGGCTTATTAATACTTGTCATGAAGCTCACAAGCATGATTGGGTACTCAGAGACAGCATGTTCTCCTTCTCTCCATGTTTAATGGCAAATATTTACCTTCTGCAAAAGGGATAGAACATTATACAATTACATTTCATTTCAAATACTTTGGGAACAAAATAGCCCCTGCTCTGAGTAAATGCTGAAAGTAGAGCTCCCTCCCCCAGGCTTCAGCTTCTGCAGGTCCCTCCTCACCCTCTCTTGCCCTCTCCTGTCTATCTCAGGCACATGAAGGGCACAATCCACAGGGTGAGACTTCAGCCTGAAAGCTTATGATGTCACCCAAACTGCCTTCTCTGTTTGAAAAGAGTTAGTCCTAAGCCAGGAGAAAAGTGCCATGGTAGGAGTTACATCACTGGGATAAATGCAGGTCTTCTTCATGAGACCAGGACATGTGCCTGAGAATCACTTAATGTTTTATTCCATTGGTTCTAGTTTGATTGCTCCAGAGTTGCTCTTCATTTCCTGACCGTATGCCCTGGGTACACCCAGTAGCTGACCATGGAAAACCTCCCCAGACAGGTCTACATGCCAGCTGCAGCACATATAGTAACTGCCAACCACTTCCATTCCCTTCTCTTTCTTTATAGCTTAATATTCCCAGGGACAGAGGGAAAAAAAGTGTGTGCTTGATATTCTTCTGCATAATATTTAACTATAAGGGAATGAAGAAAATAGTAAAGGCCAATGTAAGATGTGCTGACTTTTATCTTTTACAGTTAATGTATTAAGTGAACACAGAAGAGCATCTATGCAGCTCTGATTAAGAGGGTTAGCTGCCAATACTTACTGATGTTAAATTGTACTATTTAATCACACCTGAAAAATTTCAGGTAAGATAATGTATCTGAACTATTTGTTCAATTTAGGATCTATCTCCCTCTAAAACATTTTGTTCCATTTAGATTCTAGAATTTTATTGTTAATTTATTTGCAAGTGTTTCATCATTCTTACTCCCTAAGTTTAATGTTGATTTATCTGCTTCCCTATAGTTTATTTTTGTTGGATTAAAGTCTATCAACCTGCTATATTTTGGTAGTGTCCCATTCATTTTTTACTATTGTTTTCAATTAATTATGTATTGTTATATAACCATACTATTAAATGTTAATATTCTTTTTAGAAATTTATAAACATTTAAATAATTTTAGACGATGACATTTTTGATTTATTAAAATGTTATTCAGAAGGAAAATTTTGGCTTCATTCCACCAATTTGTTTAGTTATATTATAAAAAAAGATTATTCAAATAATTTGTTGAGGATTATTATTTGGTGCCAGTGAAAATCAATTTTGTGAATACTTTTGAGATGTAGGGATATAAAATACATTTTCAGACTTCCAGTGTCCTCATCCAGAATGTGAGCATCTTTGAAATTATCATTCCCATCTCTAAAACAACAAAAACAGTGAACAATCAGAAAAGCAACAACTCTTACATCTATGACAGAATTGAAGTCACAAAGAAAACCACTGCCCTATAAACAGAATAGAGGCAGTTAATGTGAATGACTGCAACAAGGACAGAACTAGGAGATATCTGCTAGAGCCAGTAAAAGTGGGAATGCTTGAAACTAGTTGAGAAATCTGTGGATGCTCAGTGTAGATAGGCTTGAGAGTACAGACTCCAGGAGACCCACATATAGTGGGGAGGGCCCATATTTTTTTGAGATTTATTTCCAATAGCTATACCATTTTCATATAATGAACCCAGGAAAATTAAAACATTTCTAGTAGGGAGAAGGAAAAATAAATATTTTGAAATATCCATAGACTGATCTGTTCTCCTTGAAAAGGACTGCCTTAAAAGAAAAATTTTATGGAGTATAACAAACTTTGATTTTATCAGTGCCTAAGTGATACAGGAGAAGGGAAATACTGAATGCAGCCACCTTTACCCTTCCATGTTGTGGAAGGAAAATACTGAAATCAGTCCCCTCTAGTCTTAGAGGTATGGGAAGGAAAATATCCAAAATCAACTTGTTCCACATTTCTTTTCTCAGATGAGGCAGGGAGACTTTACAAAGCTGAGAAGCAACAAAGTTTATAGTTCAGGGACATGTTAACTAAAATGTGGAGAGCCAATCATAAGGTAATAGAAAGCATTCCCTTCCCCCACACACCAAAGGCCATCAGTAAAGCTGCTATGAAATAAAAGTAGATTACAATGAAAAGAATTTTAATGTTTTTATTTATTGTGAAATGTAACAGATATATAAGAAAGCAATAAATTTCCAAGTACATTTTAACAAGTAGTTATAGAACAGATTTTAAAGTTTGGTATGGGTTATAGTTCTATGATTTTTCATCTTTTCTTCTAGCTGCTCCAGGACATTGGAAACCAACAGAAGTATCAATTTAATGATTCAGCAGTTATATTCATTTGTCAAATCCTATCTTTTCTGTTATATTTCTTTCTCTTTAAATAAAATGTGTACATAAAAGCAATAACTTTCAAAGTACATTACAACAATTCATTGTAGAACAGACTTCAGAGTTTCATATGAGTTACAATTCCACACTTTTAGTTCTTTATTTTTAGCTGCTCTGAGGTATTGGAGGCTAAAAGAGATATCAGCATAATGATTCAGCACATATACTCATTTGTTAAAGCTGACCTTCTCTGTATAATTTAACCATCAACTTTGATCTTTCTCCCACTCGTTAGTGCTATTTGAGCTATGCCCATTCTAAATTTTTCATGATGGAAGGGGCTGAATATGGGATAGGGGGATGAAACAAATTGATGTTCTGGAAAGTCTGGCACCTCTGCATTTCAGAACTTATCCGGTTCAGCAATCCATCCGGAGGTTGAGGCTTTCGGAAAATTACCCTAGTACATGGAACCTTTGTAGGATCTTACATAACGCCCTAGGAATTCATTAAGATTGGCAGGAATGGTCTTGGTTGGGGTTTGGCAAATTATGATAGATAGTAATGACTAACTGAAGCACGCATAAGAGTTACCTGCAGTGTAGCCTCCCAACTCTATTTGATATATCTCAGCCACTGATACCTTCTTTGTTATATTTCTTTTCCCCTTTTTGTCAGGATGGCATTGTTGATCCCATGGTTCCAGGGCCAGGCTCGTCCCTGGGAGTCATCTCCCATGCCACCAGGTAGACTTTCATTCCTGGGCATTATGTCCATGTAAGGGGGAGGGCAAAGATTTCACTTGCAGATTTGGGCTTAGAGAGAGAGAAAGGCCACATATAAGCAACAAAAGAGGTCCTCCAGAAGTAACTCTTAGGCATGCCTATAGTAGTCTAAACTTCAATATATACATAAACTTCACAGGAGTAAGCATAAGATCAAGGGCTTGACCTATAAATTTGGGTGTCCCTAAAGTTTGGTACAGAATTCAGGGTTTCTGCAGTGGTAAATTTTAATAGTTCCATAACTTTTCCCCTATCCCTTAGGGAATTTTGCTAATACTTTTTAATTATCTACTTAACACCCTCCAAGATTTATCCAGGCATTACATCAGGTGATAAAAGATTAAAAGCTGTCATTCTTACTCTGGGATCCCTGTCTTTGGATTGTACAACAGAAAGAATTTTAAGCTTTGGACCTTATTTAAGAAGTCTGTAGGAAAACTCAAGAATATAGGGAAGTAAAAGGCAAGGAAACCTGTGAAAACATTAGCTTCTAGTAACTTACAGCTTCAGCAAACCATAAACACAGCCTAATTCCTAGCTGTGCAAACATAAAACTTCACACATATGGTGGGTTAAGTTATATATCTTCCAGGGTGTTTGTTGTTAATTTTATTCCATTATTATTGTCTGACCCATTATAAATAAAACTTTTGAAGATGACATTTTTTATTAAGGAAGGACCAAACTGAATGAGGTTGGACATTAATCCTATTTCCAGAGACTCTCTGAAGAGAAAGTCATGTAGCAGAGCCAGAAACAAGAAGTTAACAGAAGTCAGAGGAGAAAAGATAGCACATCACAATATGAAAGGAAAGCTAAGGAGCCCAAGGATGTCCAGACAGGCAGAACACTGCTGAACTGTTTGAGAGGTAGCATTCTAGCCTCAGAAACCATGGCCCAATCAATTCCTGTTGTTAAGCCACCCCACAGTGTGGTATTTGTCTTGTACATAATAGCTAGGACTCTAAGATTGTTTGATTGGTATTGGAAAGGTGGATGAAGCTAACAGAAAATCATAAAAGTGTAGAAGTTGTCTTGGGGTTGGGGAATGGGTAAATATTGGAAGAACATGAGGTACTTGAAAGCAAAATCCTACATTGCATTGTAGAGACAGCTGGTGGAGTTATGGACATGAAAGTTACCTTTGATGAGACTGAAGAGGGAAATGATGAATGTATTATTGGAAACTAGAGGGAAGATGATCCTTATTATAAAGTAGCTGATAACTTGGTGAAATTATGTCTGAATGTTGGTGTGAACCTGAAACTTGTAAACAATGAACTTGGATATTTAGCTAAAGAGATTTCCAACCTAAATGTGGAAGGTGCAGCCTAGTTTTTCATTGCAGCATATACATATATGACTATGTATATGACTGTCTAAGACTACAGAAAAATATAAAGCTAAAAATTAAAGTATAAAGGACAAATAAAGCAAACAAATTATTTTGAAAATACTCGGCCTATGCAGACAAAGCTCTCTGAGAATAGGGACAGAGAGACATTTGTCAAGGATGTCCCTGACCTTTCAGGAAGCAACTTCCCCCCAGATTGTGTTACATCAGCATGTCAGTGAAAACCCCTTTGTTAAAGGAGGCAAGACTGAATATGGATCTAGCAATGAATTTCAGCTGAAAACCGGATTTAAAATGAAGTTATGCAGGAAGGAGTTGTGGAAAGTCCTTTCATCTGATCTTTTGACAACCTTGAGCTGCACAAAAGCCAACAAAGTTTTTGCAAAATTGTTATGAGCAGAAGCAATACTAACCTGGACTTAAAGAGACAGAGAAGGATAAATTGAAGGTAATGGACATCAAGCAAAGAAACATAAATACAGAGGTCTGAACCCAAAATTACCTCTCCTCCAAGACAGCTTGCTCACTCAGGGGTGTAAAAATAGCTTGTTCAGCCTTGTCCTTGAGGAGGACAGTCCATCTACTCGAACACTAAGGTGCCTTGAATCCCAGTATTTAGGGAGAAAGTCATCACACCAATTATCTGACTGTACCACTGCATTCAGGCAGGTGCCATTCCAATAATCAAAATTGTACAGCTTATACTCTTGTGTTATGGGCTGCATGCACAAGCTTTTTCAAAACATGTATGTTCTGTCCTATGAGATGCAGAGGAGAAAGCATTGCTCTGCAGATGTCTCTCAGACCTTGAAATCTAAAAAAGTCTTTCCTGCTGTATTTCAGACTTGCTAGGGAATTGAGAGCCCTCTTGTCCTTCCAATTCCTCCTCTTCCAAAATGTGCATGTTTATCCTATGCCTGCCTCCCTACTGTATTTTTGAAGCAAATAACTTGTTTTCTAGGTTCCAGAGGTCCATCAGATAGAGAAAAGTTTTTTTTTTTTTCCAACAGGGAGCATCCCACTAACTGATTTTCATTAGACTTTGGATTGAAAGCATTTTGTATGTGGGAAAAATATGTCCTTCTGGGGTCCAAAGTATGAACCATGATGCTACTAATTCTGTACCCTAGGGAGACCAAAAATAAGACACAAAAACAAAAATGAAATAAAACTGAAGTAAAATATGTCCTTAATATTAAAATGAGTATGTAAAATGAATCATTAGGGGGAGTTATCCTGGCAGGATGAGAAGCAGAACAAGAATCAACATGACAGATATGTTAACATTATCAGATCAGGAAATTAACTATCTATGATATTAACATGCTAAGAGTTCAAATGAAAATTGGGCACTGTACAGGAACAGATGAGTATTGTAAACAGAGTGCCAAACACTCTAAACATGTACTTCATTACTTTATGGAAATTGTTTTCTAATTTACTTTGTTCATTACTTAAACCAAATCTATTAATTAGATGATTGAACATTGATTATTTTCCACATTGCCTTCATTTTCATCAAATACAAGTTTTGGATAACTCAAACTGTCCTAGCTTTAAGATAGAGTTTTTGTTTAAATGTTTAAGATATTTCATTATTTTACTATTTAGCAAAAAATTTTATTCATATATATATATATAATGTTCTAAGTGGATAAATTAAGTTGAACACCCCAATATCCATCTATCCACATAAAAATGATATATTTATTGACAAGCCAGAAACTTTTCATCAGTCTTTCTTGATCAAAAGTTTCCCCATAGGTGTAATGACATCTGAATTTATGTAATTTTTATTTTATTTCTTTTTTTGAGGGTGCTTTCTCTTAACTTTTATTAATTTTATTTATTCATACTCCATTTACAACAAATAACATGCCATCTTCCCCTCAGCCCACAAACCGTGGCAATCTGTAAACTATTTTGTGTATATGTGGATTTGTAATTTCTAGACTTGTCATGTATTGGTATCATACAAACTTTGTCCTTATTTAACTCGTTCATATATCTGACCATAATGTTTTCAAATTTCTCCCAAGCTGGAGCATGTCTTAGGTCTTCATTTTTAATGCTGAATAATATTACATTTTTGTGCATGTTACTACAGTTTGTTCACCTATTCATTTAATGGTGGACATGGAATGTTCCCAACTTTTGGCTAAATTTTTTCTCACTGTGTTTATTCACTGGTTTTTTTCCCATTTTGCACTTGCATTGTTTTTCTTTTTGTTGTCACATTGTAATTATTTTGCTATATTTTGGAATTTAAGCTCTTGTCTATTATAAAATTTGCAACTACTTTCTACCTTTCTATAGTTCCTTTACTTTCTTGAAATGACTTTGATGTACAAAAATGTTTAAATTTGATGTAGTTGAATTATTCTGTTGTTTCTTTTGTTGATTGTTTTTGGTGTCATATGTGACAATCCATTTACCTAATTTCTGTTCATGAATATTTGCCCCCCGTTATCTTCTAAATGCTCTATACCTTTAGCTCTTACACTTACATTATTTTTTAAATTTTTATGTGAGATGTGAGGTAGGGTTTTCACTTGATTCATTTGGAGATGAATGTTCAGTTATCCAACACCATTTGTTGAGGACAATATTCTGTTCCCATTGAAAGCACAAAGCTCCATAGTCAAAAATCAACTGAGTCTACCATGGATTTTTAATTTTGTCATATTAATCTATATGGATCTTTGTGCCAGTACCACACTGCATTCATTTACTTTAGATATGGAGTACAATATGAAATTGGGAAGGGTGAGTCCTCTAGTTTTTTATAATCATTTTTATTCCACTGTGACCTTATGTATTCCATACTATGATGGGGATGTGCAGCTCACTATTGCAAAATAAGCTTCTATAATTTGATAGGGTGTGTTCAGGATTTGTAAATCAAATTGATATTATTGACATCTTAACATCATTTCCAACCCATGATATGATAGGTCATGATGTTTATTTAGGTCTTTAATTACTTATGAAAGTATTTTTGTAGTTTTCAGGGTACAGTTTTTTCTTTTTTATTGGCATGGGCAGGCTCCAGGAATTGAACTGGGTTTCCAGTATGGCAGATGAGAATTCTACCACTGAGCCACTGTTGCACCACACCCAGTACACATTTTCTATACTTAATTAAAATGCTAATGTAGGGCAGTGTGATGGTGGCTCAGTGGCAGAATTCTTACCTGCTATACTGGAGGTCTGGGTTCGATTCCCAGTGCCTGCCTATGGAAAAATAAATGCTATTGTAAAAAGTTATTTAATGTTACTATAAAAGAATTGAATTCTTAATATGCCTGTGATCAGTTTTAACATTGTTAGTTGTTCTGTTTGCTAGCTGCTGGAATGCAATATAGCAGAAACAGAATGGTTTTTAAAAAGGGAAATTTGATAAGTTGGTAGTTTATGTTCTAAGGCCTAGAAAATGCCCCAATTAAAACAAGTCTATAGAAATGTTCAATCAAAGGCATACATCCAGGGAAAGATACCTTGGTTCAATAAGGCTGATGAAGTTCAGGGTTTCTCTCTCAAGTGAGAAAGCACATGGCAAACATGGCCAGGGCTTCTGTCTCAGCTGGAAGGGTACATGGCAAACATGGCATCGTCTGCTAGCTTCTTCTCCTGACTTTCAGTTTCATGAAGTTCCCCGGAAGGCATTTTTCCTTCTTCATCTCCAAAGGCCGCTGGCTCGTGGACTCTCTACTTCCTGGTGCTGCAGCCTTCCCTGCTCTCTCTGAATCTCTTTCATTCTCCAAAATGTTTCCTCTTTCATAGGACTCCAGACACTTATCAAGATCCGCCCAAATGGGTGGAGACATGTCGTCACCTAATTCAGTTTAACAAACACTCTTGATTAAATCACATCTCTAGGGAGATGATCTGATTACAGCTTCAAACATACAGTATTGAATAGGGATTATTCCACCTTTATGAAATGGGATTTAGATTAAAACATGTTTTTTCTAGGGGACATACATCCTTTTAAACCAGCACATTAGTATATAGAAACAGAGTAGGCCCTTGAATGCTGGTCTTATACCCAGCCATTATACTAATATTTGTATAAGCTCTAGTGGTTTTCTTATTCACCTTTGGATTTTCTATATATAGCACCAAGTCATCTATGAATGGAGATAGCTTCACTTTTTCCTTTCCAATTTGTACACATTTTCCTTAAATGTTGCCTAATTTATTTTGCTAGAGCTTCTAGAACATTATTGAACAGTGACTATAATTCAGTTGTTTGCAATCATAAGAGGAAAACTTTTAGCCTTTCCACCATTGGGCATGATGTTAACTGTTAGTTTTTTCATAGAAGTCCTGCACCATGTTGAGAAATTTCCCATGTACTCCTAGTATACATGGGCTATTCTATAGTAGAGATTCTTTGTAGGGCAAAGAATCTTGATTAATTAGAGAATTTTGAAATTGTACAAAGTAACATTTTCAACCATAGTGGAGTAAAGCTAGAAATAAATAACAAAAAGTAATACAGAAAATTAGAAATATTTGGAAGTTAAATGGCATACTGTCAACTATCAGTTTTTTAAAAAAAGAAATCACAAGAGAAATTAGAAAGACCATAGGCGGAGGCTAATGAAAATAAACAAAAATATCAAACTTTAGGGATGCAGCAAAGACAGTGGCAAAGGGAAATGCATAGCTATGAAAACCTATAAAAGGAAGAATGTTTTCCAATTAATTCACAGAATCACATATTGGTAAATAGAAAAAGAAGAGCAGCGTAAACTCAAAGATAGCAGAAAGGAGGAAATATGATTCAAATAGAGATAAATGAAATAGAGAAGGGAAAATGATTCAGGGAATTATTAAAATGAGCTTTTTTCTTCTAAAAAAGTCAATAAAATTGACAAATCCTTAGAAAGACTGATAAAGAAAATAAGAATAAATATAAAAACAACAAAATTAGAAATATGTATGGTGATATTACTACCACCTTAAAGGAATAAATAGGTTTATAATAGAATATTAAGAATTGCATGCAATAAAATTAGAATAGTTAGATAAAGTGGAAAATATATACAAACAAATAAATCACCTAATTGACTCAAGTAGAAATAGGAAACCTTTAAAAACCTATAACCAAGTGCATGGATTGAAACAATAAAAAAAAAAGAACTTGTACCACAAAAACGTCCATGACCAGATTACTTCACTGGTGAATTCATGTGTTAGTTTGCTAGCTGCCGGAATGCCATATACCAGAAACAAAATGGCTTTTAAAAAGGGGAATTTATAAGTTGCAAGTTAATAGTTTTTAGGCCATGGAAATGTCCCAATTTAAACAAGTCTATAGAAATGTCCAATCTAAGGCATACAGGGAAAGATACCTTGATACAAGAAGGCTGATGAAGTTCCAGGTTTCTCTCTCAAGTGGAAAGGCACATGGTGAACACAGTCAGGGTTTCTCTCTCAGCTGGAAGAGAACATGGTGAACACAGCATCATCTGCTAGCTTCCTCTTCAGCTCCCAGGGAGGATTTTCTTTCTTCATTTTCAAAAGTCACTGGCTGGTGGACTCTCCACTTCATGGTGCTGTGGCATTCTCTGCTCTCTCAGATTCTCCTCCTTTCTCCAAAATGTTTCCTCTTTCATAGGATTCCAGCAAAGTAATCAAAACCCATCTGGAATGGGTAGAGACATGTCTCCACCTAATCCAGCTGAACAACCACTCTTGATTGAGTCTCATCTCCAGGGAGAAGATCTAATTAAAGTTTTAAACACACAGTACTGAATAAGAATTAGAAGAAATGGCTGCCTTTACAAGATGGGATTAGGATTAAAACTTGGCTTTTCTAGTGTACATACACCCTTTCAAACCAGCACAATTAGCATGACCATTTTTAAGCAGATTTATTCACAACTTAAAGAAGTTAGAGGTAACCCATATGTCGAAAAACTGATGAACAGATAAAAAATGTGTTATACATGCATAATGGACTATAAGTTATCCATAAAAGGGAATTGAGTCCTGATACATGTGACAGCATGGATGAACCTTAAAGACAACATGTAGAGTGAAATGAAACAGACACAAAAGAACAAATATTATACAATCTCGTTGATTTGAAGTACTTAAAAAATGCAAGCTCAAAGATAGACCCTTATATTCTCATTTTACCTTTCCCAGCACAGAAAAACCAACCTACCAGCAATCAAATGCAAAAAAGATCCAGTATCTTGATTTCCTCTGCCTTGGATAGATCATTTACCTTATTGTATAAGAATGTAGACCCCGATTTCTTTATTAGAGATGTTGTGAGTTCACAGAACAATCATGAAAGAAATATAAGATTCCTATATACCAAGAATTATTGAACTCTTTTGTTGGTATGGCACATTTGTTACACAAATTATAGCATTTTTTTATAATTATACTATTTACTATAGTCCACAGTTTAATTTAGATAAGTAAAGTTAAACTGTGTTCTCAATTAGTTGCATTAAACATCTTGTAGTATGAGTTCCCTTTATTTAACAATCATAAAAAATGGGTTCTTTCAGATTTTCAAATGCATTTGCTTTTGATGGGTGTACATCTCTATGTCCTTGTGACTTTTACTTGCATATCCCTGATGAATAATGAGGTTTTGGCAATATTCAAGTTTTTAACAATTTGCATTTAATTTTAGTGGTTTCATTAAACTGTTTCATTTTTATTTTTTAATTTGAATGAATCCAATGCTTACTCATTGATTTTTACAATTTCTTTATGGAATCTATATGTGCATCCTATTACAGTTGCAAATGTGACAAAAATATTGCCCATTCTCTGGACTGGATTCTCATCCTCTTAAAAGTGACATTTCTGAATATTTATCATTATCAACAGTGTGGCCATAAATAACAGAATCTCAATTCCAGGGAAGGACCTATAAGAAACCAACAGAAAATCAATAACTTTCCTTGGATTCGCAAGAGAATTTTGTTTCTGGGAGAATTTGCCATCCCAATTTACAGAGGGACATGAAAATACAGGGGATCATACCTGATATTTGATTATCTGTAACAGAGCTAAGAAGTCAAAAGCTTGTCAGAATACTTACATGGTAATTTTATAAAATTGCTGGAGCTGAATGTGGGAGAGCTAGTGACAGATAAGGGGTTTTATCTTTGGGGCTTCCATTACTACTCTGGGAACTAGAGAGTAGTAATGGAAACTCCAGGAATCTGATCATGATACCACAGTGAATATTTGACAACCATTGTGAAAAACACCCATCTCCTTCACTATAATCAAGTTCTACTCCAAATAAAAGCAAAATATGATAATTACTTTACTAGAAATTTCTTCCATATAGTGAAATGGTCTTAGTTCAATTGCAATAACCTTCCTGTCTTATCTAAGTCATGATAAAATCTAAACTTTTGTGAATATTGAGTTAAAGATTAAATTATGGAATGCTTCCCTCTTCAACTCATAGCAAACTAATCAACAGCACTTCAGTATAGTTATGGTAGATTATTATGATAATATCTGCAAGACACAGATTCTATCTCACGAGCTCTTAGGAACCCCAACAGCAACTTGGAGATGATAGCAAGAAAATCATAGTAATTTGCATGCTATTGTATAAACAGATGCAGCTAATGCTAAACATAGCCAACTTCTAAGAAAGATCACCTTATAATGTTATAATGTCATAGTAAAGGTCTAACATAGCATTACCCAATACATCATGATTAGATTTATCTTAATTTTCCAGAGCTGCTGTGACAATACTACAAAATGGGTTGGTTTGAAAACAGGAATTTGTTGGCTCACAATTTTAAGTGCCAGAAATCCCAAACCAAGGAGATGATGATGGCTATGCTTCCTCTCAGAGATCATAGAATTCTGGTGCTACCTCACTGTAATTCCTGGGTTTCCTTGGCTTACCTCTTTCCATCCTGACCCATGGCCACCTATCATTGTATCTTTGTGTCTGTTCTGCATTCTACTGCATACCAGATCTTTTTTAAGGAGTCCCATAATGTGGATAAAGGCCCACATTCATTCATTCCAGCATACCACAACAGGATGCCCAAACATCTTATTAAAAAAGACTCTAGACGATTCCTCAATTTAGCCTATTAAAATTGCTGTTTAAAAATGGATTGATGAGCACAGTGGCATAGATTAAGATTAAGGTTATATATTCTCTTGGAATTGCCAGGTCAATGCAAAGGCCCTCATTTTGCCAAAAGGAATCCCCTTTTGACCTGACTTCTGCTTCCTTCAGTCTGCCTTTGCAGTCATTTTTCCTTCACTTGTTTCAATTTCTATTCCACTCAGTTCATGTTGGCAATACTTATTCTCCTAAAAAATTCTCAAAATCCTGGATGGTTTGGGGGTAATATAATTGAAGCTAAGTCATCACATAATAGTATCTTTCACAGGTTCTGGATAAGTATATTTCCAATCCTTACTTCCTTCATATAGGCTGGCAGGGTTCATGAGTCATACACATGATATGCCTATAAAATGTCTATTCAGACTAAGCCTCACTTGCCTCCCATTCTTTGTTAGCTCTCTTGCCTAGGTGCTCAGGGAGATCCCCTGACCCAGTAGACCCAGTAGAGTCACTTCTGGCCCTAAGCTCACACCATAATATCTGGATTAGATGAAAATTTTCCAGATCATCAATTGCTAGTTTCTTTAGCCTTGTCAGCTCAGTCCTCAATTTAACCCACTCATCTCTCATTTCACTATAAACAGAAAGGAATAATCAGGCCATGTCTTCAATTTATAAATTGAAATTCTCCTCTGCTAAATATTTGAGAACATCTCTACTTTACATCAGAACAAAGTTTTGCCTAGATTCCTACCATTTTATAACTAGGATCAACTTTCATATAGATTCCAAATAGCATATTCATCATTTCCTTTTATGACCTTCACTGGAATCATCTGGATGTCTATAATTCTGCAAAATTTTCACCATAAATTTGTATTCTCTAAGAAGACAAAATTTTCTCCACATCTCTAAATTATTTCTCTACCCGCACAGGAGATAGCCTTAAGATCCATATCTCCATAGACATATGCATCAACGAAGTTTAGGCTTTTCTTTTCGAGCACCTCAGAATTCATCCAGCTTCTAATCATTACCAATTCTATGGTCACTTCCACATATTAGGTGTTTAATAGCAGAACTCCATTTCTGGCACCTCAAACTGTCTTAGATTCCCAGAGATTCCACAACAAACACAACACAATTGGTTAATATCATCAAGTTTTTATTCACACATGGATTGAAAGGCCAGAAATTCCTAACCTAGATTTGGCAAAGTTACAATTTCTTTTGGAGTCTAAAATTCTGGTGATGACTTGCCACTATCCTTGGGAGTCCTTAATTTGCTTATCTACTTCTGACTGTATGGTGATCATTCTCTTGTCTCTGCTTTTCTGGTTTCTACTGAATTCCCTTTTAGGTCTACAGAAGTGTGGATTAAGACCCACCTTTATTTAATTGGCCACACCTGAATAAGATCATCAATGATCCTATTCACAAATGAGTCCACATCATGGCTTGTTCAGCATAGTGAGAGAATGCTTTATACAAATAGTTTCATAGCAGGAGACAGTGCTAATATGAAATATTATTTTAGAACCATGAAATTGACAAAATTAACAATATATGAATGAGAGGGAAGAGGTTAATAAAAAGTATGTCATTTACTCCTTCTGGGATATTTGACTGTTGAAATCATTAAAGAAAGCACATATTTTGCCTACCATGAGATTTTTCTTGCCCTGTGAATCCATAATTCCAATCAAACAGAATGAATTTACCCAATGTAAATGCTTGAACATGGATATTAGGAGACTTTTAAAGTAATGTTTTGTTTGTTCACATAATGTTTTATATCTTATTGTAAATTTAGCACCACATATTTAACATTACATTATATTAATTATTATGTGCACTTTGGCACCAAAAATTCCCATTAATTGTTGATTGGGAAAACAGTTTGGAGATTTTGTTAAAGTTATTCATATTCCTTCCTTAACTATAATCAAGCAATTTATAGTTATATACCCAAGAAATTTGTTTCTATGCCAGCACAAAAATTTTAAAACTAGGCTTTGCATATTTTATTGACAATTACCATATATGTCCAATGTGAATGAAAGAGACAGATAAAGAAAAAAGAAAGGAAGAAAGGGTGGAAAAGGAAGATACAAAGAACTTGAATAAATGGCTGCATATACCTTGGACTACGTAGCAGTTTGTTCATTGTATAGATAACTTGTTACATTTTTGACTGGACTATTTCTTGCACTGCATTACATTGTGCTAAAAGGACATTGCAGAATATTTGTTATGAATTAAGAATATACTTTTTGCAGCAAAATAATGCTGATAATCACTTCATTTCTCTGGATTCTATTTTGGAAATCCATATAGTTCCAATAATGTTTTTTAATTTCTGAGAAGAGAAGAAATGAAGATATTTATATTGCATTTATTTAGTAAACATTTCTTGGAGTTCACATGTTTCCAGGCAGTAGAGTAGCCAAGGAATTTTATGGTGTGAATTCTAAATCAATATGGGTACCTGAAGTCACATATGTACAAACTTCATTACCTGAAAAGTATTACCATGACCCTCATGATCTCCTTATTCCTAGACAGTAGATGCATATGGTTAGAAGAGGTGTGGTAATGGTGTAGACCATATCACCACTAAGTCTTGTTCAATGTAGCATAAGGTGGGTAGGCGCATATAAGTGGAGAGAAGTATCCCCTAGAATAGACTTGCCACAACCAGGTGGGAGGAACAAGTGGAGAGGGTTTGGTCTGCTCTTTACTAGAGTTCATTTGGAACACCACAGTGAGCATATAGCCATGGGAAGGTAAGCATGCATAGAAGAATCAGAATAATGAGGCCACTCAAGTGTAAAGTAGACTCGTACTTGGAAGTGTGTTGACACATTAATGACCATAGAGATGGAATTTCACCCACAAAAAAGCTGTTAATAAGCCCAGACCATCAGAACAGAAGCCTACACACATACAAAGTGCTTACTAAAGAGTGTAAGAAATACTGGCAAATCCCAATATGTCCATGGACAAACATTTCATTTTGCTCCTGAGCACAGGATAACATAAAGTCATATCTTTCAGCAAATGGTTTAATTTAGAGGACTCCATATATAAATAGTGAAAATGTATATGCTTTTGTAGGAACACATTTTCATTAAAATAAAGTTGTTTACCTTTTATTAATTATACTTTGAATTCTAAAAAAATGTTTTAATAGGTTTCAATGTGCAATAAAATGGTTCTTCACTTTGAATGAGCTGTTTATTTTTTAATATCATAGACATCTCTGTGATCATTAATTCCAGCAATAATAACATTTGTGAACATAAAATAAGCCCTCCCCTAAAATTTCTCAAATGCTGGCATAATTTTGTAGTTGAACTTGAGGTTATTGGCTCATATTTAGTGATAAAGTGGGTTCCTTTTTTGTCTAGTTTGCTAACATTTATAAAAATATTTTGTTTGTTAAATAGTTATCTAAAGGTTATTGTGTTTTTTACTAGAAATTATGAAATATGATTGAAGTTATATCAAATTATGAATGCATATCTATGTGATTATAGCAAAAGCCATTGATTACTTAGGTTGGATTGTATGGTGTATGAATAAAACTGAAAAAAAAAGAGTTGGTGGAACCACTGACCCATGCATATATGTCCATAGATAGAACTATCATTTTTATCATGAGTACAGGGTAACAAAAAGGTTAATAGATGGCCAAATATTAATCATAATACAGGAAACCAAGAAGAAGGGCTTTCATTCTACCAAGTGTCAAAAACATGAAGGCTTTAATATTGCAGCCCCCAAATATAATGTCATTACTATATGACGGAATCTGGTCATCTTGGGAACAGGGGTGGAGATATGCATCATGTAAAGTAAAGAGAGCTCCCTGAATAGAACATACATTGTGGTGTGGAGTCCAGTTCCTTTTGGATGATTTGAACCAGTATGATATTCCCATCAAAATAACTGAAGAGGGGATGGGCCACAGTGGCTCAGCAGGCAGAGTTCTTGCCTGCCATGCCAGGGAGCCAGGTTCAATTCCTGGTGCTTGCCCATGCCAAAAAAAAAAAAAGAATAAGCAAAAACTGAAAAGAGGATAGCGACATCAAGACAGTGGTAATAGAGGGAAAGTTTCTGCAATAAGTGGAAATTAAATGGAGATTGAAAAATTACTCAAATTTAAAGCTGGAAACAATGAGAGGATACTATAGTCAATTTCATATTTTGATAGTCCTCAAGCCAATATTATAAATAGCCAAAATTTATATAGAGAATAAATTATTACTATATATGACTAAATCTAGAGAAAAAGCATTAATGCTATTTAAAAAGCCCTCTATTGGTGAGAGCTTTCCTATTTACATTCCTCAAATAAATCAGTATAAAACAAAAAGAACAAAGAAAAATCAAGGTTAACTAAGAGAAAGTTCTTTGTACAAATCTGGTCACCATAGATGGCTTCTTCTTAGACCTCACAACACTACCTAAATATACAGATTAGCAAGTTACCATTTTCACCTGCAGTTATTTGTTCTCTATGGTGGATCTTTATGGCTATAATTTTCTCCATCATAAAATAAATGCAGTGATGCCATTATGACCAGATACAGAGACATGCTAGACTTTTGCCCAGTTCTGATCCTTTGTCTCCAGAGAGATAAAAATTATGAATGGTAAGAGGAGGCTAATACATTTAAGAGCAGGAAGACAGAATGGTTACATGTGAGAGAGGTAAAATGAATAGCATTGATTAAGCATAAATTGCCAAATACATATTAGCATACATATGTAAGAAGAAGCCAGATGTATAATTTATTCAGCAGTCTATTTTTAGTTTTCTGGGAATTTTTAACAGAAATTATATTAACTTTTATGAAATATGTTTCTGCATCCATTAACTTGAAGGAAACATGGAAAAAATAAAGAGGATTGTTTCAGCATAAATATTCATGTATAGATCAGCACATAAATGGAGAAAGAAGGCAGATATGAACATTTTCAGCAGTCTATACTCCAAATACTTTTATAGCAAAAGGCCTTGTTTATAATCTTAGTTTCCATGAGTACTTCCTTAGATGACAGGAACAATGCCTCTAAATGTGTCCACAATGTTATATATAAAGGAAACTAATCTTATTTTGTTTCCCTTAAAATTTATATTCCAAATAACAAGAAAGAAATTGGGTCTCTATTGATACATATTTCAGTTTGTGGATAACTGACATTTTCATATTCTTGATCTTCAGATCCATGAACATGGAGAGTATTTCCATTTATATATCTATTCTTTCATTACTTTCAGCAATATATAATTTTAAATTTTAAAATGGAGAGGTTTAAAATGTCTGTCATTAGAATGTCTCCTAAACTTGATCACATCATAATGGCATAGTATATGTAATTCAATTTTGAGTTGTTGCTAATTGATTTTTGTACGTTAAATAGTATTCAGGACACCTGTTAAAATTACTTATTAGACAAAAGAGAATGTTTCAAGAATGTTTGGATTTTCTGTGTACACTTCCTTGACATGTCTGACTGAAGCTAGATTTACTTATTCCTCTTAAGTCTCTATGCCATTCATTGTCTTACTATTTAGTTGAATAAATTCAATGAGAAGTAGTTCAATAGGTCACCATAAAGTATGATAGGTGTAGGTTTATTTGTACACTTCCCCTTATGAGATTAAATTACTCACATTTTAATTACATTTTTCTGATAATTTTTTAAAATAAAAAGATTGTTAATTTAATCAAATACTTTTTTCTGTATCTGTTGTCTTGACCAAATTGTTTGTCTCATTTAAGTTATTAATAAGGTGGATTACAGTTACTTTGATATTTAAACAAACTTGAACTCTTCAAATTAGTCTATATCATGTATTTCTCTTTTTATATGTCTCAGTCGCAATTTACCAACATTATGAGTAGAGATTCTGGGTCTCAGTTCATAACAGTTATTCATCTACAATTTTCTATTCTTATTTATTAAATATTTTTTTGTAAACCTTAACAAGCAAACATACTAACATTCTTGACATACAAATATTCTATACATGGTATACAATCAATGGCTCACAATATCATCGCATAGCTGTGTATTCACTACCATGATCATTTTTTGAACATTTGCATCTCTGCAGCAAAAGAAAAAAACAAGAAAAAAGAAAAAACTCATTCATATCATGCCTAGTGGTCTCATTGACCACTAGTATTTCAATCTACTCAATTTATTTTAACATTTGTTCCCCTATTATTTATTTTTCATCTATGTTTTTTACCCATCTGCCATACCATAGATAAAAAGGAGCATCATATATAAGGTTTTCATAATCACATGGTCACATTGTGAAAGCTATATCATATAATCTTCCGTTCTTGCAATGTATTTATGAAGTTGTATATTCAAGCTATGATGGCTTCATGAAATGAGCTCACAGCATTTCATTTTTCTATTATCTATAAATATGTTCAGAAGATTGGCATTATTAAATATATATATTTAGAAGAATCCATATATCTGTGGCAGAAATATATAGTTTTTGTAGGGATAGATTTTCATTAAAATAATAACAAAATTTTCTCATGTTCATTAATTACACTCTAATTTGACTTCTAATAGAGTAAATAGTGTACAATATGCTACAAAATGTTTTTGTGCCATCTGAAGTGAACTCCAGAAAGTCTTCTGCTATGCTTACCACATACTTCTTACAGTGAAAGAAATTGACCATGTTCTGGGGAAACTTAGACTGTGGGGAAGGTACCTCTGGGTCCACCACTGGGGTGGCCACCCTAGACTCACACTGGTCCAAGAACATGTGTTGACATCAAACTAAATTTGAAAGGTTTAAGGGCAGCTCAGTTGCCTCTTTAATTTTTAGCCACAGTGTCAGTTTTTGACTCTGTGAATGATCTCCCCACTGCTGTCTATGACTTCAAGGCTCCCACTTTCACTGGAGTTCTCCAAGGAGTTCTCTTCTACCATGTGCCTTGGAACAGCTCCAGTAACATGAATCACTTTCACATGGAGATGCCCTGCAACCTCCCTCTGCTGACTGATGATGGGGACTGTGTACTGAAGTTTCATATCACAGAAGAGACACTCCAAGAGAACATTGACCTTGCTCATTTCTTCAACTAAGAAGTTTGTTTCCCTGACCAAGGTATTAGCATTAGCCAGTTGTTCACATAATTTGCCAGACTTTGTTGGAAGAGTTCCTCCCTCTCCTCTGCCCACTGGGTTACCTTTTGTTGGACCATCTGGCTGCTGTAGGCCTGGCATTTGGGGCCATTGCTTAGGGGTTGCCTCTCAGGGGACAGCTGCCAGTGGAGTTGCTCTGCTGCTCTACAGTGGCATTCCTCTTTTCTCCTAGGTGTTGTTTCTCCAGGATTTGAATCACATTTTGAACTGGGTCTTTGTTGTTCAGCAATTTTATGACTTCCATCTGTGCGAATTCATAACTGTATTCTACTTCTGAGGAAGCTTCACTGGCTGCATCCAAGCCAGGCTCTGGTGGATGTTTCTTTTTCAGGCTTTCAAACAATCTATTTCCTCCTAGTCAAATTAATTCTGAAAAAGTGGTTATTACCCCAATGTATTCTATCACCATGACACAGCTGGGTGGTACTATGCACAGGAGCACCATTCACACAGACCTTGTGTTTTCCCTTGGAAAAGAGAAACCTCCCCAGCAGAGGCAATATCAATCTCACAGTGCTCAGGCTGAATTCCTATTTCAAAGAGCTGAATATACTGAGAGGCATTTGGACCCATTCTGGTATGATCTCAACAAACAAGGAGATTTTTGAGAGCAGGGTCTGCATTTAGGTTAGTTAAATAGCACTTGCCATCTCCCACATTGATGCCAAATGTCTCAAGGGAAATCCCCATACTTTCAAGATGGTGTTACTTCGCCTGTGTGGCTTCTGTTTTTTTCAGCTACTCTTCCTAAGTTACTATTAATTCTTTAATCAGCTTTTCAGATTCTTCTAGTTTCTCCTTTAGTTCAGGGTCCTTCATAGACTCTGCCTGTGAGAGATGCTCTCTCAGTTTTTCCACTTCCTCTCACCGTGAACACCATGGCCATGTGACCATCTTCTGTGTCTGACTAGCTTGGGTCCCAGTGGCTCTGGGTGAGGTTTGAAAGGCCTCTGTGCTGTACCTGCCCTGAGTCTAGCAACCCTGGTGGTATAGATGGGAACAGTGAGCAGTGTGGGATTCTGGGACAGTGGAAAGCTTTGTTTCACTGGGTGGGTCTCCAAGGCTGAGCTGGTGCCTGTGGGGACCCTAAGGACCCTGACATGTAGTCAAACCACGATTGGGCTGCTATCACCCTGACCAACTCATTTTTTATAAGTATTCCAATTCTACTCAATACACTGTGTAAGAATATTTTCTTAATTGAATGACACTGGGAGAACTGGATATCCATATGTAAAAGAATGAAGGGGACACCCTGTCTCATACTACATACAAAGATTAAATAAAAATGGATCAAATATGTAAATATAAGAAACAGGAATATAAAATACCTAGATGAAAATATATGGAACTTTCTTCTGGATGTGGCAATAAGCAATGAATTCTTAGACTTTACACCCAAAGTACAAGCAACAAAAGAAAAAGTAGATAAAGAAAACCTCATAAAAATGCATGTCCAAGGATTTTATCATGAAAGTGAAAAGACAGTTGAATCAATGGAAGTAAATATGTGGAAAACACATATAAGTGCTTAATATCCAGGATGTAGAAGAAATTCTACAACTCAACAATAAAAACACAAACTATGCAGTTAAAAAAGTATTCAAAAGACTTGAACAGATGTTTTTACTTTTTTTGCTTGGGCAGGCACTGGGAATCAACCCGGGTCTCTGGTATGGCAGGTGAGAACTCTACCTGCTGAGCCACTGTGGCCTACTCTGAACAGATATTTTTAAAGAGGATATACAAATGGATAAAAAGCATATGGAGGGTGGGCCATGGTGGCTCAACAGGGAGAGTTCTTGCCTGCCATGCCAGAGACCTGGGTTTAATTCCCTGTGCCTGCCCATGCAAAAAAAAAAAAAAAATGAAAAAAAAAACATATGGAAAGATGCTGAATATCATTAGTTATTAAGAAAATGGAAATAAAAACCATGAAATACCATTTCACACATACTAGAATGGTTGTGATTAGAAAAATGGAAAACAACAAGTATTAAGAGGATGCTGATAAATGGAAAACTCATTCATTGCTGGTGAAGTGCTCTGGAAAACAATTTGGAAGTTACTCAGAAAACTATGTATGGAATTACTAAATGATGAGGCCATCCCTTTACCACTTGTATACCCCAAAGATTTGAAAGCAAGAATTCAAACATGTTTTCCCACACTTGTTTTTAGCGGCACAATTCACAATTTCCAAAAGAAGGATGCAACACAAGTGTCCATCAAGTGATGAACTGATAAAATTTAGTATATACATAAAATTGAATCTGCTCATTATTAAGAGGGAACTAAATTTTGGCTCATGCAACAATATGGATGAACCTTGAATACATCATATTGAGTGAAATAAGATAGACAGAAAAGGACAAATATTGATCTCACTGACACAAAAAAAATAGAATAACTTATAGAGTTAGAATCTAGAATATAGATTACCATGGGCTTGGGTTGGTGTAGGGAATGGGAAGTTAATGCTTAATTTGTAAATAAT
This sequence comes from Tamandua tetradactyla, assembly GCF_023851605.1. Lineage (NCBI taxonomy): Eukaryota > Metazoa > Chordata > Mammalia > Pilosa > Myrmecophagidae > Tamandua > Tamandua tetradactyla. The sequence goes on along the minus strand of NC_135329.1, from coordinate 77,346,905 downwards.
GTCTATTCAGGTTGATTGTTGAAGTTTGGAAGTGGACGGTGATGGTGGTAGCAAAATATTGTGAATGTAATTAATAGCACTGAATTATATACATGAATACAATAAAAACAGGAAAGATGATATAATCTTTTCTGGTGGACATACAGTTTTAAACCATTACAAACACCCTTTGGACCAGAAAAAGATATGTTCTTTCCACATGCAAAATAGATTCATTCCATCACAATATCATAAAGGCATTGAGTAATTTTAGTAACAATCCTGCATACAAAATCTCATCAAATCTGTTCCAGGTGTGGTCTGTCCTGGGCACAATTACCATCTGGCTATAGACCTGTGAAACTTTGAACAAGTTATCTGTTTCCAACATAAAAAAGATGGATGGTAACAGAGTGAACATTTCCACCACCATAGGGAGAAATTGGAAATAAAACAGTAGTCATCACTCTGAAGCAGTTCTGAAATCCTTCAGGGTAAATTCCATTAGATTTCAAGTCTGAGAGTAATCTGTATAATGATGTTTTGTCTTCAGGGCATAAAAGAGTGACACCCCCTCCCTTTCCAGGGGTTTGAACAGCAGTGCTGCTCTCTCCAAACACTAAGGTGAAGGATCCAAAATCTTCAAACATTGGGATGATGATCAGACTCATGGCCTCACCCTCCTCAAGAGTCAGGTGGTGGTCAGACTCTTCAAAATCCCTGGAACAAAGGGTAAAGCCCCTCAGAACAATGGAGTGATGGTGAGACTTTCCCCATTCATGCAGGAATGTGCTCCACCCTACCTTAAGACTGAGAAAGCAACACTTCCTGTACAATGGGGCAGCAAGGCTCTGGGCAATCCCCCAGGCATCTGAGAACACTGAAATTGTAACACTCTTCCTGAACAATGGTATGGAAAGCCAGCCCTATGTAAACTACTGGGCATATCTACCATTTCCACATATTGAGTGGGTCTACTCTTTTCACCTCAGATGCCTCAGTTCCCATGATTCTGCCTTTGAATTCAATTTTTCTTCAATCTGTCCCTTTTCTGAATCTTTTACTCAGTCTGGTAGTGGTTCCATTCATACAGATCCCACAGACAAAAAAAACATGATGCTTATGCCTGCAGTAAACAAGGGTCCCAACCATCAGACAATAAGAATTTCCACAAATCCTTTCTGGATAACTGCTTTTCCAATCCTGACTCACACTGAAAAAGCTGATTGGCTCCTTATTCACCTAAATCCCCACATAATGCACTATTCTCTGGGAGAATTACTTTCCAGAAGCTTAGAATCTTCCAAACCATCTGTATTAGTTAGGGTTCTCTAGAGAAACAGAATCAACAGGAAACACTCACAAATATAAAATTTATAAAAGTGTCTCATATGACCACAGGAATGCAGAGTCCAAAATTCACAAGGCAGGCTGTGAGGCCAACGATTCTGAAGGAAGGTATGGACGAACTCCACAGGAGAGGCTCACCAGTCAAAGCAGGAAGAGCCTGTATCTTCTGAATCCTCCTTAAAAGGCTTCCATTGATCAGATTGAGCTTTATTCATTGCAGAAGACACTCCCCTTTGGCTGAATACAAATGGAATAAGCTGTGGATGCATCTGACATTATCATGATTTAATTCTATGAAATGTCCTCATCGCAACAGACAGGCCAGCACTTGCCCAACCAAACAAACAGGTACCACCACTTGGCCAAGTTGACACATGAACCTGACCATGACAGTCTACCCCTTGTCAACTTGGCAGCTATACATATCACCTTAAACCATACCTAATTTCTAAATAAAAAACATTAAAGCACATATTTGTTCTTTCACCTAACAATACTCAACTGCATATCACCGAAACACATTAAATGTCCCCAGAATAGGGTGCAAATCCTTGGGTAATATTCATTCTTGAACTTGATATCTTACAATTTAAATAGTATAACATGAACAAAACAGCATTACGGTCCTCATTTGGTAACTGACCACGTGGTCAAAGTTCATATTTATCACTACCTTCTTACACTACCTGTTCCATGTTGCCTTTACCCTCAGCAAGCACTTCAGCTGATTGTGGTTCTTTGCCTGGTGGGGTGACCCAAACCTAAATTCCTGAAGTTTCAGACCCATTGGTAGTCCTGCTTGGATTGGGTTGTTGCAGTTTTCCATTGATTTTAATCACAGGGCATGGTAGTACTAAAAGATGCCCTAGGGGATCTCCTATATTCCAGGAAAACTCTTCTTTACCTTCATTATGTAGTCACACTCCTACTTCCCCCTGATAGTCAGAGTAATCACCCTAGACAATAATGTAATCCCCTTCTTGGCTTGTTGAACCAGGGGCATGAGTAACCCAAAGTGACCAGGTGGCAGTCTTAGATTCAAGTTCAGTGGAATCATTGTTGTTTCTCCTGGAGGAAGCACTCCCCATTTTGGAACTAAAACCTGTAGACCAGCAGAGCTCAGGGTCACAGGGACAGGAAGCAAAAATTTTCCTAGTGGATCACTAGGGGTAATAGTGAGTGGTACCACTCCCATTTTCACCCCTTGGTTCCTGGACCCATGGATCCTGGCTTTGGGAGAAACAGTACCATACAGCGGATGCTGATACAGAGAACATACAGCTTCATGGAGAACATTAAACCAAGCTTTCAATTATTGCCACCTAGTTGGCACCATAATTGAGTTTTGTAAAGGCCATTACACTGTTCTATCAATCCAGCTGCTTCTGGATGATGGGGAACATGGTAAGACCAGAGAATTCCATGAGCATGTGTCCATTCCTGCACTTGATTTGCTGGGAAGTGTGTTCCTTGATCAGAAGCAATGCCTTGTGGAATACCATGACAATGGATAAGACATTCTGTAAGCCCACAGATGGCAGTTTTGGCAGAAGCACTGCATGTAGGGAAAGCAAACCCATAACCAGAGTATGTGTCTATTCCAATTAGAAAACATTGCTGCCCGTTCCATGAAGGAAGTGGTCCAATGTAATTAACCTGCCACCATGCAGCTTACTGGTCATCTCAGGGAATGGTGCCATACTGAGGGCTGAGTGTGGGTCTCTGCTGCTGGCAGATTGGGCACTCAGCAGTGGCTGTAGCTAAGTCAGCCTTGGTAAGTGGAAGTCCATGTTGCTGAGCCCATGCATAACCTCCATGCCTATCACCATGACCACTTTGTTTATGAGCCCATTGGGCAATGATAGTAGTTGCTGGGGAAAGAGGATGACTGGTATCCACAGAATGGGTCATCTTATCTACTTGATTATTAAAACCTTCCTCTGCTAAAGTCACCCTCTGGTGTGCATCTACATGGGACACAAATATGTTCATGTTTTGAGCCCACTCAGAAAGGTCTATCCACATACTTCTTCCCCAGACCTCTTTGTCACCAATTTTCCAATTATAGTCTTTCCAAGTCCCTGACCATCCAGCCAAACCATTATCAACAGCCCATGAATCAGTATACAAATGCACCTCTGGCCAGTTTTCCATCCAAGCAAAATGAACAACCAGGTACATTGCTTGACGTTCTGCCCACTGGGAGGATTTCCCCTCACCACTGTCCTTCAAGGACACCCCAGAAAGGGGTTGTAATGCTTCAGCTGTCCACTTTCAGGTGGTACCTGCATATCATGCTGAACTATCTGTAACCAGGCCCAAGTTGTCTCTTCATCAGTCAATTCACTATAAGGAACTTCCCAACAGGCCAGAGCTCTGGTCTGGGAAAGAGAAGTCAATGTGGCAGGAGTGGAGACCATGGACATTTGGGCCACTTCTTCATGTAACTTATTTGTGCCTTCAGGATCTGCTCTGTCCCTATCTGTGCATGCCCAACTTTATGGCTTGGTGGATCAGACAACACCCAGCTCATGATAGGCAACTCAAGTCTCATGGTAACTTGGCAGCCCATGATTAAGCATTCGGTCTCTACTAAGGCCCAGTAGCAGGCCAAAAGCTGTTTTTCAAAAGGAGAGTAGTTATCTACAGCAGATGGTAAGGATTTGCTCCAAAATTGTAAGGGTCTGCATTGTGATTCTCCTATAGGGGCTTGCCAGAGGCTCCAGACAGCATCTCTATTTGCCACTGACACTTCCAGCACCATTGGATCTGCTGGATCATATGGACAAAGTGGCAGAGCAGCTTGTACAGCAGCCTGGACCTGACTCAGAGCCTCCTCTTGTTCAGGTCCCCACTCAAAATTAGCAGCTTTTCTGGTCATTCAATAAATGGCCTGGAGTGGCACACCTAAATGAGGAATATGTTGTCACCAAAATCCAAAAAGACCAACTAGGCATTGTGCCTCTTTTTTGGTTGTAGGAGGGGCCATATGCAGCAACTTTTCCTTCATCCTAGAAGGGATATCTCGACATGCCCCACACCACTGGTCACCTAGAAATTTCACTGAGGTAAAAGGCCTCTGCATTTTTGTTGGAGTTATCTCCCATCCTCTGACATGCAGATGCCTTACCAGTAAGTCTAGAGTAGTTGCTACTTCTTGCTCACTAGGTCCAATCAACATGACATCATCAATATAATGGACCAGTGTGATGTCTTGTGGGAGGGAGAAATGGTACAGGTCTCTGCAGACAAGATTATGACATAAGGCTGGAGAGTTGATATACCCCTGAGGTAGCACAGTGAAAGTATATTGCTGACCTTGCCAGCTGAAAGCAAACTGTTTCTGGTGGTCCTTACTAATAGCTATTGAGAAAAAAGCATTTGCCAGATCAATGGCTGCATACCACATACCAGGGGATGTATTGATTTGCTCCAGCAATGATACCACATCTGGAAAAACAGCTGCAATTGGAGGTACCACATGGTTGAGCTTACAATAATCCACTGTCATCCTCCAAGACCCATCTCTTTTCTGCACAGGCCAAATGGGAGAGTTGAATGGAAATGTGGTGGGAATCACCACCCCTGCATCTTTCAAGTCCTTAAGAGTGGCAGTAATCTCTGCAATCCCTCCAGGAATCCGGTATTGCTTCTGATTTAGTATTTTGCTCAGTAGGGGCAGTTCTGGTGGCTTCTGCTTGGCCTTTCCCACCATAATAGCCCTCACCGCATGAGTTAGAGAGACAACATGGGGATTCTGCCAATTGCTCAGTATGTCTATACCAACTATACCTTCCAGAACTGGGGAGATAATTACAGGATGGGTCCAGGGACCCACTGGACCCACTGTGAGTCGGACCTGAACTAAAACTCCATTGATCACCTGGCTTCCATAAGCCCCCACTCTAGCTGGTGGTCCAGAGTGACGTGCTGGGTCCCCTGGAATTAATGTCCCTTCTGAACCAGTGTCTAATAATCCCCGAAATATCTGATCATTTCATTTTCCCCAATGCAGAGTTACCCTGGTAAAAGGCCATCTGTCTCCTTGGAGAAGGCTTGGAGGAAGATTAACAGTATAAATTTGTGGCAGTGTAACAGGGTTCTCCCCTAAAGGGACCTGGCCTCCCCTTCATTCAAGGGGCTCTGGGTCTGTAAACTGTCTCAAGTCTGGAAATTGACTAAGGGGCTGTGACTCTGTATTTTTGTAATTCAGGTTAGACTTCTGTTCACTTGACCTAGAATTATTTTGTTTATACAGCTCAAACAAGAATTTAGTAGACTGCCCTTCTATAGTATTTCCAGCTACCCCATGATTTACTAGCCAATGCCACAAATCTCTGCTTGTCATATAATTTTGATGCCTTCTTTGAGTTTGTTGTCTATTGTAATAGCCACATCTACCGTGTCTTTCGTGAATAAGTGTTGCCACCCGGCTTCTGCCAGCTTGGGATCCTATCATACCCATTGTGTTTAACAATTCCAGCTCAGTGACAGCAGTTCCTACAGTAATACCTGACCTACAGAGAAGTACAAGCAGAGAGCTCTGCAGGGATGATGGTGCTAGTTTCACAAATTTATTTCTCACTGTTATGGTAAAAGGTACATCCTCCGGACATTCCTGGGGTGTAAGAGCAGGCTTTGCATGATATATCCACTCTAACATTCCAATCCCTCTAAGCCTCTGAATCTCCACATCTACATTATACCAGGGCAGTTCTGCCATTTCAACTTCAGGTAATGTCAGGCACCTTTTGATTCATGTTTCAACCAACCATCCAAACAAACTCTTAATACCTTTTCTAACCCCTCAAGCTATAACACTGAATGCAGACTCTCTGCTTAGTGGGCCCATATCAATAAATTCAGCCTTATCCAGCCTTATATTCCTCCCACCATTATCCCACACCCTTAAAATCCATTGTCCCACATATTTCCCTGATTTCTGTCTATATAAATAGGAAAACTCACACTGTTCTTTTGGAGTATAAGGTACCTCCTCATGTGTGATACTTTGTACCTCACCTTTAGGGGCCTGTTGGGACTTTAGTCTAGTTATACGTCTGGAAGAAATGAGTGGTGGTAGGATGAGTCATGAAAAGAATTAGGAATATCTTCCAAGCCATTTGCTTCAGGGCCTTCATTTGCAGTTTCATCTGGTGAGACAGGATTAATCACTCTAGGGCTAATCCCTTCAGGAAGAGGTTGGGTGACCAACTCCTCAAAGTAGACTGGAGGTGGGGCAGTTATGTCCTGAGGGAAAACTATTACAGGGTTATCTAGAGAAGACTCAGCATGACCTAGGGTTTCAACCTCACCCCCAACATCATCAATCCATATGTCACCATCCCATTTTTCTGGGTCCCACTCCTTTCCAATCAATGCCTTCATTTTAATTGCAGACACCATGCAACATTGATATTTCAGTTTACCTTATAAAGTTGCTACTCTAACAATAAGATTTTGAGTCTGATTTTCAGAGATCTCAAGTCTATAGCTACCGGAAATAAGATTTTCCTTCAGGATACTCATAGAATCATCCACATCTGTCAGATGGTGCTTAAGCTTCTCGTTTGAAGATTTAAGCCCATAGCTTTCACTCATTAATGCAGCCAGTGTATCTAACAACAACCAGCCAACATCTCTCTACTTTTTATTTCCACAAAACTCTGTAAAGCTGTCAAAAACATTATCCCCCAGAGCCTGGCTTCGTACAAGTGAAACATTACTAGAATCAAATGGTGATACTTTGACTATCTCTTCCGCCAACTCACTCCATGGATTGGAAGTGCCATTCTGATTACGGGAATCAGAGTCCATAGTGCCTTTGAGTCCAGTTAGAGTAGAAAAACATTCATAAAAACCCATTTTTAAGATTCTGTTTCTTAAAAAACATTCCTGGTACCAAGATGTATTAGTTAGGGTTCTCTAGAGAAACAGAAACAACAGGAAACACTCACAAATATTAAATTTATAAAAGTGTCTCATGTGATCACGGGAACACAGAGTCCAAAATCTGCAGGGCAGGCTGTGAAGCTGATGATTCCAATGAAGGGTCTGGACCAACTCCACAGGAGAGGCTCACCAACCAAAGCAGGAAGAGACCCTGTCTCTTCTGAATCCTCCTTAAAAGGCTTTCAGTGATTAGATTAAGCATCACTCATTGCAGAAAACATTCCCCTTTGTCTGATTACAAATGGAATCAGCTTGGATGCAGCTGACATGATCATGATTTAATTCTATGAAATGTCCTCTTTGCAACAGACAGGCCAGCACTTGCCCAACCAGACAAACAGGTACCACCACTTGGCCAAGTTGACACATGAACCTGACCATTACACCATGGTTATGTGAAACACTTTTATACAATTTATATTTATGGATATCTTCTGCTTATTCTGTTTCTGTAGTGAACCCTAGTTAATTCAACTAACATCATTCTCAACAGGAAGAACCTGAAAACCTTCATGGAAAACAGAAGGACACACTGCTACCAATGCTATTCAACATTGTGTTAGAAGTTCTAGCTAGAACCATTAAGCAAGAAAATGGAGTAAAACACATCCAAATTGGAAAGGAAGAAATTAAACTTTCATGTTGTGGAAATAATATGATCCTACATGTGGTAAGTCCCCCTGCAAACTACAACAAACTTAGAGAGCTAATAAACAAGCTCAACATATTGGCTGGATACAGAATCAATTTGTAAGAATCAGTGGTGCTTCTACAAAGTAGTAGTGAACTATCACATGTAACCAAGAAAAAAATTAAACTTGCAGTACCAATAAAATAAATATCTAGGAATAAATTTAACCAAGGGTGGAAAGACCTGTACACCTAAAACTACAAAATAATTCTAAAATAAATCAAAGACATAAATAAATGGAATGGAATCCCATGTTCATTATTTGGAAGGCTAAATGTCATTATGATGTCAATTGTGCTCAAATTGATCTACATATTCAGTGCATTACAGTCAAAATTCCAACAACCTACTTGTGGAAATGGAAAAGCCAATTATCAAATTTATTTGGAATTAAGGGACTTCAAATAAAAAACAAAAACATCTTGCAAAAGAAGAATGAAGTGAATGGACTCACATTATATATATATATTTATATTTATATATATATTTATTTATATTATATCTATATATATAATATGCCAGGCTTTGAGGCATATTATAAAGCCACCATGTTCAAAAGAACATGGTACTGGAATAAAGACAAGTGTGGTAGTTAGGTTCAGGTGTCAACTTGGCCAGTTGAAGGTGCCTAGTTTAGTTTCTGTGAACATGAGCCAATGGCATGTAAAGCTCATCTGTTGCTGATTACATCTGCAGTTGGCTAAGAGGCATGTCTGCTACAATGAATTCTGTTTGACTTAATTGGCTGGATGCTTAAATGAGAGAGCTCAACATAGAACAGGTAGCTCAGCATGCCTCACCTCAACACTCATAGCTCAACCAAGGCTTTTGGAGATGCAGAAAGAAATCATCCTGGGGAAACTTGTTGGAACTCAGAAGCATGGAGAGGTGACCAGCAGAGATTGTCCTGTTCCTTCCCATGTAAGAAAGAACCTCAGTTGAAAGCTTGCTGCCTTTCCTCTGAAGAACTATATGTTTTCAACTAAATAAACCCCCTTTTATTAAAAGTCAATCCATCTCTGATGCATTCTGGCACCTTTGGTAGACTAAAACAACAAGCATATTAAGAAATGGAATTGAATTGAGAGTTCAGAAATAGGACCTTAGATCTATGTTCAATTAATTATTGGCAAGGTCCCCAGTCTTATCAACCAGGAGAGAACAATCTCTTCAGTAAATGTTGTTGGGAGAAGTTGATATCCATATCCATACCCAAAAGACTGAAATAGGACTCAACTCACACTCTATAAAAAATTGACTCAAAATTGAAGAAAAACCTCAATATAAGAAGGAATACCATAAAATTCCTGGAAATAAATATAGGAAAGTATCTTCAAGATCTAGTAGTTCCTGGAAGTTTCTTATACCTTACTCCAAAAGCACAAGCAATGAAACAAAAACAGAGATAAATGGCAGTACCTCAAAATGGAACACTTTTGTGTTTTTAGGAATTTGTCAAAGGTTTAAATGAAGCTGACTCAATAAGAGAAAATATTTTGTAACCATGTATCTGATAATGGTTTGGTAAAGAAATCCTACAACTCAACAATAAAACCATGCACACCTAATTAAAAAAATGGGCTCAGGAATTTCTGGGAAGATGGTGGATTGTGAATAGGCAGAATTCACTTCTCCACCAAAAGCACCTAGAAAAGAGGAATTACCTACCCAAAATTGCATATAACTATCCAAAGCAACTCAGGAGAACAAGGAATGATCACTCCAGCATATAAGGACAAGCTAGATAAAAACAGAGAAACTACAACTGTGAAATTGTGGTGTGTGATCTCAGGTTCAGTCCCTGGTGACACACATGCCCCCTAAGCCCAGCAGCTGTGGTATGGCTTTGTTCTTAATAGCTGGTGAGGCAGTCTCTGTCCTATTCAAATTGAGGGCCAAAAAATTAAACCTTCTTTGTCCTGAAATCTAACATTTCATACAAGAATTTGGAACCTCACAGCTCCATTAATCCTACAAGCTGAGAGACTGCAGTGAGAGATTAACATCCATTGTGGTTCCTGTCACCTGTTCCCCACTCCTGAGGCCAGCAGAGGAGTGCAGCCCTGGGAAAACTCTTGGCACGTGAAATTAACCCTGTCAGTCCTGCAGTATGGATCCTTTCCACACAGAAGCTCAAGACCCCATATCTCAATAGTTCCACAAACTAAGAGAATGTGGAAAGGCACTGCTATATGCCATGATGCCTGGAACTCAGTCCCACCCCAAGAAAGTAGATCTGGGCACATCTGATTCTCTTTTACTAGATGCAATAATCTGGGATCTACACAGAACCCCTAACCTTGGGAAACTGGGGGATATGGTACAGATATGATGCAGCTGTTGCCCAGAGGGAGTAGCTTTCTGGGTCTCACAGCATTGAACCTTTCTACACATGAGCCCAGAGTGCTTGTTCACCCACTGTTTCCACAAAGAAAGTGCAGTGAGGGAATGAGATTCACAGCATATTCAGATGTGCTATCTCCTTTGGCCAACAGCTCTCAGCATGCCTGAATTTTGCCCAGAAAGCTAAAGCAGTCCTCCCTTTGGGAAAGGATGGGCATGTAGAAAAGTTCTGAACAAACATTATAAAAAGGAAATAGGACAGTGAGGGACCACAGCCATACTCATATCTGGGAATGTGCCCACAACACCATGGAGACTTTATCTCCAATACCTGCAGAAACAGAAGGTTCAGAAGGATTAAAAAATAACTTACCTTTATATGATGTAGAGAACAGCCTGTCAAATATTGCTGTCTGCTTGGAAGGCTGGGAAAGTGGAGTCTGAGGAGATACTTTCCTGACCATTTATAACAGGTGCTCATTGAAACAGTCTTCACTCCCTTTGTGAGATGGTGGCCTTGGTTGGAAGTGAAATCTTATGTCCCAAGTGTCAAAGACAACTTCCAATATAAGTGCAATCAACAAAAAAATTTTAGACAAGAGGGAAACTTTCAACATAGTCTCATCAAGCTAATCAGATGCCTAAAAATCAGCAAAAATTGTAAGACACATTAAGAAATGAGAAGACGTGGCCAAAGCAATGATCAAATAAAAAATTCTATGGAAATGCAGAATTTGGAAAACTAATTGAAGATGGTTAAACAAATCTCCTAAATAATTTTGAGAAGGGTAAATACATAAAAGATTCTATTTGTATTATTTGTTTTCTTAAATAAAATCTAAAAAGTACATAAAGGATATTAAGTAAACTTTAGATGAACCTAAAGAATTTGAAAGATTATATAGAAAAGTACCAAATTACATAATTGAAAGATACTGTAGATTCAATTAAAAATATACTAGAGACACAAACAGTATATTTAAGAGGCAGTAGAAGGAACCAGTGAAGTACAGGACTGAGAAACTGAACTCAAACATGCAAAAGAATAAATAGAGGAAAGAACTGAAAAATTTGAACAGGGCCTCAGGGAAATGATTGACAACACAAAGCAACCAAATATATATAATATATGTGTAACAGAAGGAAAGGAGACGTACAGAGGGTGAGGAAGAAAATTTCAGGACATAATGGCTAAAAATTTTCAAACTCCTATAAAAGAAATAAATATGCAAATCCACGAAACCCAATGTTCTCCAAATAGAATAAATCAGAATAGTCTCACTCCAAGATACACACTAATCAACCATCAAATGCTGAAGAGAAGGAGAGACTCTTGAACACAATAAGAGAAAAATGATTTACCACATGCAAGGAGAGCGACATAAGGCTCAATGCTGTCTTCTTATCTGATACCATGGAAGCAAGAAGGCAGTGGAATGCTATATTAAAAACACTGATAGATAACAATCAGTAGCCAGCATTTCTCTGTACAGCACCACTATTCTTCAAAAGTGAGGGCGAGTTTAAAATATTCACTGATAAACAGAAGTGGAGAGAGTCTATTAACAAGACACATGCCCTGCAAGATATACAGAAAGGAGTTCTGCTAGCTGAAAGAAAAAAAAAGAGAAAGTAGCTTGGATGAGAGTATACAAGTAATGACTATCAGTAAGGATAACTGAAAGGATAAAAAGAGAAAAATAATTCATCTGACAAATAGAAGCCAAAGGATAAAATGGTTGATATATGGATAACTTTTTACAGTAATTATTTTGGCTGTTTATGAATTCAACTCCCCAGTCAAAAGATGAAGATTTTTAGAATGGATCACAAACATATGATCCAACTATATGCTCTTTACAAGAGACTGCTTTTACATTTTAGCCAACCGCAGATGTGATCAGCCATAGATAAATTTCACATGCTGATGATTTAAGTCTACAGCAACAGAAGAATGGGGCAACATCACTTGACCAAGTTGACACCTGAACCTATCATAGCACATATCAAGTTGTCTGAAAGTACATAAGGCAAACATTGGCAAAACTGAAGGGACACTGTAATCCAGTAGCCTTGATTCTTGAAGATGATTGTATAACAACTTAGTTTTTACGGTGTAACTGCATGATTGGAAAAAAAAAAACCTCGTGACAGTACTCCCTTTATCCAGTTTATCGACAAATGAGTAAGAAAACAAAGACGAAAAATAAATAACAGGAGGAATGTGGCATATGATATGTTTTCAGTGATTTTTTTTACTTTGTTTCTGTTCTTTTTTAACTTTTGGTGTAATGAATATATTAAAAATTGATTGTGATGATGAATGCATTATGATGATATTATGATGATAATGTGAACCACTGATTGTAAACATTGGATGATTATATGGTATATGAATATATAATGTATCTCAATACAATTCATTAAGTAAGAAAGTAGCTAATGGGGATACTCCCACCACACATGGTAGGTAGCAGAAGTAGCCACCAGAAAAAGAAAACAGGTCAAGAAGACAGACTGTTCTTACCATATGATCCATAGAGGATAATGATCACAACCTCCATGGAGCCTGAAAAGACAATGCAGGAGATGGCCAGGTGCAGGACACAAACAGCTGTAAGTTGGACAATAACAGTAAATCTAATCTCCTGGGCCTGTAAACCATACAGAAGCACTATATGTAGTAGAGACTGGAGGTGTGCAGATACTGCTGTGGTGACTCCATTGGGTTCCCCAGGCAGAGGATATTCACACATCCATGGCCATGAAAAGTGTTGCTTTGAATTTATCCAATATTCTTCAGCTATCAAAGGCTGTGAAGAACCACCTGAGAGATCTGAGGAGTAGGCCATAGACCCTAAGTGCCAGGTGGCCATTTGATCCCACTTTGGCAGCTGGAGAGATAGCACTGCTGCATTTCCCCTGGGTTGCTACTCTCCTTTCTTTTTCCAGCCTTTCTTCTGTTTCTGGTAGGATGAAGTTGGTTCTACAAAAAAAGTGAATTCAAATGGAAAAAAAAAACTGAAGAAGCTAACAGATATCTCTACAATAAGAGTGGGATTCTTGAAAACACTATTCTCTTTAATAGATAGAACACCTAATCAGAGGATCAATAAGGAAGCAGAAAACCTGAATACATGATAAGTGGACTAGATCTAACAGACATATATAGAGCATTGCACTGCAGATCAGAACATATACATTTTTCTCAAGTTTTTATGGAATATTTTCCAGGATAGACCACATACTGGGGAAAAAATAGGTCTTAATAAATATAAAATGACTGAAATTATACCCTTTCTGTGATCATAATGGAATGAAGCTGGAAATAAACAACAACTGGAAATTCAAATTTCACAAATACATGGAGGTTAAAAAATTCATTTTTAATCAATGGGTCAAAGAAGAAATTATAAGAGAAATCAGTAAATATTGTAAGACAAATGAAAATGAGAAGAAAATATATCAAAACCTATGCAATGAAGTGAAGGCAGTGCTGAGAAGGGCCTTTATCGCTTTAAATGGCTCTATTAAAAAGAAAGAAAAATTAAAATCAAAATGTAGCTTATAGAACTGGAGAAATGAGAAAGAACAGAAATCTAATCCCACAGCAAGCAGAAAGAAAAAAGTAACAAAGATTAGAACAGAAATTGAATGAAATGGATAACAATAAAACCAAAAGTTGGTTCTTTGAGATGATGAGTAAAATGGGCAAACATAGCTAGACTGACAAAAAAGAAAGAGAGAAGATGTAAATATACAAAATCAGAAAAGTGAGGAGGGATAAGACCATGAACCCTGAAAAAACTAAAAAGATTATCTAAAGATATTATGAGCAAGTGTATGCAAAAATCTAGGCAAGCTAGGTGAGATGGACAATTAGCTAGATAGACACAAACAACCTGAAGACTCAAGAGCAAATACACAACCTTAACAAATCAATCAGAAGTAGGGAGACTTAATTAGTTATAAAAAAAAATCTTCCAATGAAGAAAAGCTCAGGACCAGGTGGCTTAAAAGGCAAATTTTACCAAGCATTCCAAGGAAAAGTATTATCAATCCTGCTCAAACTCTTCCAAAAATTGAGGAAGAGGAAACACATAGAAGTATACCTATGAAGCCAGAATCACATTAATACCAAAGTCTGCTAAAGATACTACAAGAAAAGAAAACTATGGGCCAGTCTCCCTAATGAATATAGATGCAAAAATACTTAAGAAAATGCTTGCAAATCAAATCCAACAACACACTAAAAGAATTATGCACCATGACCAAGTGGGTTTTGTTCAAGGTATGCAAGGGTGATTCAACCCAAGAAAATCAATTAATATAATACACCACATTAACAAATTGAAAGGGAAAAAACATTTCTTACCAATTAAAGCAGAAAAGGCATTTGACAAAATCCATCATCCTTTCTTGTTAAAAACAATTTGAAAGGCAGGAATTGAAGAAAATTTTTTCAATGTGATAAATGGCATATATGAAAATCCCATATCTATCATTGTATTCAGTGATGAGAGATGGAAATCTTTCTTCCTTAGATTGGGAACAAGGAAAGAATGCCCTGTCACCACTGATATTCAACATTTTGTTTGAAGTTCTAGCTAGAACAATAGGCAAGAAAAAGAAATAGGCATTCAAACTGACAGGACAAAGTAAAACTTTCATATTTGTGGATGATATGAATTTATATTTAGACAATCCTGAAGAAACAATCACAAAGTTACTTGAGCTAATAAATGAATTCAGCAAAGGGGTGGGATTCAAAATCAACAAGCAAAAATTATTAGTAATACACTGTCAAAGGAAATAATCAAAAGAAAAATCTATTTACAGCTGAATTAAAATAATTAAGTATTTAGGAGCAAATTTAACCAAGTGTGTAAATATGTAGACACCTACAGAAGATTACTAAAAGAAATTGAAGAGAACCTAAATAAATGAAAAGAAATCCAGTGTTCATGAGTTGGAAGGCTAAATGTTAAGATGTCAGTTCTACAAAAATTGATATACAGATCAATGCCATACCAATCAAAATTCCAACAATCTATTTTGAGGAAATGTAAGAGCTAATTATCAAATTTATTTGGAAACACAGGCAATGAATGAAAATTATATGTCATGAACCATCTCAAAATTGAATGCTTCTGTGCTTCTAAGGACTGTCAAACGGGTTAAAAGCAACCACACAGTGGGAGAAAATATTTGTAAAGCAAATAACTGATAAGACTTTGGTATCCAGAATAGAAAAAGAAACACTACAACTCAACAATAGAAAGACAAGTAGCACAATTAAAAACTGGGCAAACGATAGGAATAGATATTTTTTCCAAAAAGACATACAAATGGCTAAAAAGCACATTAAAAGATGGTCAGCTTCACTAGTTATTAAGGAAATGCAAATCAAAACCACACTGAAATATCATTTTAACAAGCTAGAATGGCCACTATTGCACAAACATGAAACATCAAGTGTTGGAGAGGATGCAGAGAACTAGGAACACTTACTCTCTCATAGTTATAAAATCTAGACTAGAATGGTGCCTAGGTGGTTCAGTGGTAGAATGCATGCCTTTCATGTGGGAGACCTGGGTTCGAGTCCCAGACCACACACCCAAAAAATATATAGAATGGAGGCTACCAGGAGATAGAACGAAGCTAGATAAGTAGGAACATCTACTTAATACATGCAGAATGCTTAACTAGATTGAAACTAAATGTTTCAAAATGGATAGAGCTATTGGTAGCATGTTATTTTGAATATAATTAAGACTGCTGAATTGTGTGTGAATGTGTTTGAAAGGGAAAGTTTACAGTTAATATTTCACCAGAAAGAAAGCCAGAGATTAAAATATGTGAATATATGACACGGTGAATCTTGGGCTGGATGTTGACTGTGATGAACAGTGCAATATAAAAATTCTCTCAGAAGTGGAACAAATGTATGACACCATTTCTAGGAGATGATTAAAGAGTGGTATTTGGGTGTAAATATACCTAGGAAACTATGGACTATAGTTAAGAATAATGTCTTAATATTATTTCATTAATAGCCAAAAATGTGGTGCACTAATATGAGGGATCAAAAATAGAAAGGATAAGCTTTATGGGGTGTTTGGGGATTTCTTCTTTACTTTTATCTCTTCTTTTTTTTGGAGTAATGAAAATGTTCTAAAATTGATTGTGGTGATGAATGACCAAGTATGTCATGATACTGTGAGCCACTTACTTTATACTCTGGATGGATTGTTTGGTTATTTCTTCCTGGGGTTTGTTATTGTCATGGTCAGATTCATGTGTCAACTTGGCCAAGTGGTGGTACCTGTTTGTCTGGTTGGGCAAGTGCTGGCCTGTCTGTTGCAATGAGGACATTTCATAGAATTAGATGATGATCACATCAGCTGCATCCACAGCTGATTCCATTTATAATCAGCCAAAGGGGTGTATCTTCTGCAATGAGTGATGCTTGGAGTATTCTCCCATGTCAACAGGGAGACTTTCACCCCTGGATGTTTGTCCCATGTAAGGCAGAGGGCAATGATTTTACTTGCAGAGTTGGGCTTAGAGAGACTGAGGCCACATCTGAGCAGCAACAGAGGTCCTCCAGAAGTAACTCTTAGGCATGCCTATAGGGAGTCTAAGTTTCTCTGCTATCTATATAAGCTTCACAAGAGTAAGCCTCATGATTGAGTGCATGGCCTACTGATTTGGGTGTCCCTAAAGTTTGACACAGTATCAGGGGATTCCCTTATGATAAGGTTTAATAATTTCATACTCTTTCTCCCCTCCCTCTGGGGACTTTGCCAATACTTTTTAATTATCTGCTTAATATACTCTAGGATGTTTTCAGGCATTACAATAATCTGTAAAAGTTTAAAGGACCTCTTTCTTATTCTGTGCTCTCTGTGTTTCAGTTGTTCAAATGAGCTATACAAGGAGGTTGAATTAGATTATGCACTACAGAAAATTCCAGTTCCGGATCAAATAAACCTTTCTTCCATTGGTCTCAGAGTGTGTGTGGTTCTGGGCAGTGTGATGGTGGCTCAATGGCAGAATTCCCACCTGCCATGCCAGAGACCTGGGTTCAATTCCCAGTTCCTGCCTGCACAATATATATGTATGTATATTTGTGGTTCTAAAATATAGACACTGTCTTCCTTACCCCTATGTTCTGAATTACTTTAAACTGAAACTGTTGGCTTCATTCTTATCTCCAAATATCAGCTATATATATATATATAACAGTCTCTCAAAATCCAGAAATAATTATCACCACTCTGGACTTAATGTGTTTGCTCTAAAAGCTTACAATCTAGGCCCTGTTTTCTTAGAAGCATTTTCTAAAGGTGACCATACCATTGTTCTTTTGTTTCTGCCTTATTTTCTCACCAGATGTCCCACAACTTCATTCACATTGTTGCATGCCTCATGATTTTATTTCCTCTGGTAGCAGCACAAACTTCATTCATAAGTATACACCATTGTTCACCAATCTACTTCTGCATCAGTGCATCCGAAAGCCACCTGCATTCATCAGGCATCATGTAGAAGGCCCAAAGTCCACAGTCCATCAACATTCTCAATTTTAGATAATTTCATTGTTTCCAAGAGAAAGAAAACCAATAAACACACCCTTGCCAAATAGGAAATCTAAACCTCCTCTGAACTCTTGTCCCTCTCTCCATTATTTACCTCAGCTGTTGCTGTGGTAGTGCTGATGATTTCCTTTTGAACATAGTTCATAGCATGCAATAGCAGTTTCCCCCCTGTAGCCAGTACTTAAACAGTCTTTATAGAAGAATCATATCTTTGATGTAATTCTTACAAGAATTAATTCTTTTTCTAGTGTGAATCAATGGGACAGATAGGTCTATACAACCCCTTTCAATTTTGTTCATCTTTGATATAGTAATATTACTTCTAGACCCACTAGAGAATCACCTTCACTCCTATTGATTCCCTTACATTGGAGTTCAACCTCATTAGCTAACAGTTCATCCCATCTCTAGTTTCTATGTATCTCTAAGTTCCTTATATTCTATATCATAAGCCTCTAAGTATACCTTTATGCTGGTCATAAAAGTGGAATCATCCAGTGTCTATCTTTTTGTGTCTGGCTAACTTCACTCAGCATTATGTCCTCATGCTTATATATCTTGTCATGTGCTTCAGGATGTCATTTTGTCTTATTGCTGCATAATATTCCATCTTATCCATATACCGTATTTTGTTGATTCTTTCCTCTGTCGATGGCCATTTGGTTTGTTTCCATCTTTTGGCGACTGTGAATAATGCTGCTATGAACACTGGTGTGCAAATGTCTGTTTGTGTGATTGCTTTCAGCTCTTCTATGTATATACCAAATAGTGCTATTGCTGGGTCATAGGAAACTCGATAATTAGTTTCGTATGGAATAGCCAAACAGTCTTCCATAGTGGCTGCACCATTATACATTCCCACCAGCAGCGCATAAGTGTCCCAGTTTCTCCACATCTTCTCCAACTTTTACAGTTTCCTATTTGTTTAATAGCAGCCATTCTTATAGGTGTGAGGTGATATTTCATTGTAGTCTTGATCTGCATTTCTCTGATAGACAATGAAAATGAACATGTCTTCATGTGCTTTTGAGTCATCTGTATTTGCTCTTCAGAAAAAATGCCTATTCATATTTTTAGCACATATTCAAATTGGGTTGTTCTTTTGTTGTTGAGTTCTGTGATTTCTTTGTATATACAGGAAATCAAATTTTTGGCTGATATATGATTTCCAAGTACTTTCTCCCATTGAGTTGGCTGCCTCTTCATCTTTTTGACAAAGTCTGTTGAAGTGCAGAACCATTTCATTTTAAGGCATTCTTATTTATCTGTTTTTGTTGTTGTTGCTTGTGCTTTGGGTGTAAAGTTTAGGAAGCTACCTCCTATTACTAGGTCTTGAAGATGTTTCCCTACATTTTCTTCTAGAAGCTTTATGGTGTTAGTTCTGCTATTTAGGTTCTGATTCAGTTTGAGTTAATTTTTATATAGGGTGTAAGGTAGGGGTTCTCTTTCATTCTCTTGACTACTGATATCCAGTTCATCCATGCCCAATTATTGAAAAGACTATTTTGTCCCAGTTCAGAGGATTTGGGGGCCTTATCAGAAATCATTTGGCCATAGATTTGGTGGTCTATTTCTGTACTTTTAATTTGATCCCATTGGTCAGTGCTTCTATCTTTGTGCCACTACCATGCTGTTTTGACCAGAGTGGCTTTATAATAGATTTAAAGTCAGAGAGTGTTAATCCTCCCACTTCATTCTTCTTTTTTAGGATGTTTTTAGTTATTCAGGGTCTGTTTCCCTTCCAAATGAATATGGTAATTAGCTTTTCCAAATCGTCAATGTAGGTTGTTGGAATTTTCATTGGTACTGTGTTGAATTTGTAGATCAATTTGGCAAGAATTGACATCTTAACTATATTTAGCCTTCCTATCCATGAGCATGGAATATCTTTCCACCTATTTGATTTCCTTTGAGATCTTTTAGCAATGTTATATAGTTTTCTAAGTCCTTTTTGTTCCTGATGAAGTTCATTCCTAAGTACTTGATTCTTTTAGTTGCTATTTTAAGTGGAATGTTTCCTTAACTGACTCCTGAGCTAGGTCATTGTTTGTGTATAGAAATGTCACTGATTTTTGCCCATTAATTTTATATCCTGCTACCTTGCTGAATTTGTTTATTAGTTCAAGTAATTTTGCTGTAGATTTCTCAGGATCTTCCAAATATAGCATCATGTCATCTGCAAATAATGAGAGTTTTATTTCTTTCTTTCCAATTTTGATGCCTTTTCTTTCTTTGTCTTGCCTGATTGCTCTAGCTAGAACTTCTAGCACAATGTTGAATAATAGTGGTGACAGTGGACATCCTTGTCTTGTACCTGATCTTAGGTGTAAAGCTTTCTGTCTCTTCCCATTGAATACAATGCTAGCTATCAGTTTTTCATATATTCCCATTATAATATTGAGGTAGTTACCTTTGATTCCTATCTTTTGGAGTGTTTTTATCACAAAAGTGTGTTGAATTTTGTCAGATGTTTTTTCAGCATCAAGATGATCATGTGATTTTTCCCTTTTAATTTGTTAATGTGTTGTACTACATCAATTGATTTTCTTGTGTTGAACCATCCTTTCATTCCTGGTATAAACTCCACTTGGTCATGCTGTATAATACTTTTAATGTGCTGTTGGATTCAATTTGCTAATATTTTATTGAGAATTTTTGCATCTATGTTCATTAGGGAGATTGGCCTGTAGTTTTCCTTTCTTATAGTATCTTTACCCACTTTTGATATTAAAATTATATTAGCTTCATAAAATGAGGTAGGTAGAGTTCCTGTTTCCTCAATTTCTTGGAAACATTTGAGCAGGATTGGTTTTAGTTCTTTATGGAATGTTTGATAAAATTCCCCCGTGAGCCATTTGGCCCTGAACTTTTCTTTGTAGAATGATTTTTGATGACTGAATCTCTTTACTTGTGATTGGTTTGTTGAGATCTTCTGTTTCTTCCTGGATCAATGTGACTTGTTTGTGTATCTCCAAGAATTTATCCATTTCATCTAAGTTGTCTAGTTTGTTGGTGTATAGTTGTTCATAGTATTCTCTTATGATTTCTTTTATTTCTTCAGGATCTGTGGTAACACACCCCTTCTCATCTTTAATTTTATTTATTTGCATCCTTTCTGTTTTTCTTTGTCAGTCTTCCTAGTGTCACATCAATTTTATAGATTTTCTCAAAAAACCACCTTTTCCTTTGATTTTTTTTCTATTCTTTTGTTCCCCCATTCATTTATATCTGCTTTAATCCTTGTTATTTCTCTTCTCCTATTTGCTTTGGGATTAGTTTCCCATTCTTTCTCAAGTTCATCCAGGTTTGCAGTTAAGTTCTTGATTTTTGCTCTTTCTTGTTTTTTAATATAGGCATTTAGGGCAATACGTTTCTCTCTCAGTACAGCCTTTGCCTCATCTCATCAATTCTGATAAGTTGTACCCTCATTTTCATTCATCTCCAGATAGCTACTGATTTCTCTAGCAATTTCTTCTTTGACCCACTGATTGTTTAAGAGCATGTTAATTAATCTCCATATAGTTTTGAATGTTCTTATTCTTTAGTGGTTATTGAGATCCAACTTCATCCCACTGTGATCAGAGAAAGTTCTTTGAATAATTTTAATATTTACATATATATAAAGACCTTTTTTGTGCCCCAGCATATGCTCTTTCCTGGAGAATGTCCGGTGAGCACTAGAGAAGAATGTATATCTTTGTGGTTTGGGGTGCAATAACCTATATATGTCTGTTAGGTCTAATTCATTTATCAAGTTATTTAACTTCTGTATTTCTTTGCTGACCTTCTGTCTGGTTGTTCTACCTATAGAGGAGAGTGGTGTGTTGAAGCCTCATACTATTATTGTTGAAACATCTATTGCTCCCTTCAGTTTTGCCAATATCTTTCTCATATCCTTTGGAGCTCCTTGATTGGGAGCATAAACATTTATGATGGTTATATCTTCTTGGTGAATTGACCCTTTAATTAGTATATACTGTCTTTCTTTGTATCTTATGATGTCTTTACATTTCAAGTTTATTTTGTCTGATATTAGTGTAGCTATCCCTGCTTTCTTTTGGTTACAACTTGCATGGAAAACCTTTTTCCATCTTTGCACTTTCAATCTATTTGTATCCTCATGTCTAAGATGAGCCTCTTGTAAGCAGCATTTGGCTGGATTATGTTTCTTAATCCATTCTGCCAATCTGTACCTTTGAATTGGTAAATTTATTCCGTTAAAAATCAAAGTTATTACTGAAAATGTGTTTCTTGAGTCCACCATCTTATCTTTTATATTTTATTTTCAGATTTAAATATTCTTTTCCCTCTTTCTCTTTGTATTCTTTAAATTACCATTAGTGGTACTCTTCAATTCTGTGCCCTCCTCCAGTCCGCCCTCTCCTGTCTTATTTCAGCTAGCAGAACTCCTTTTAGTGTTTCTGGTTGACAAATTCTCTCAGGATTTTTTTTTGTCTCTGAAAATATAATCTTTCCCTCCACTTTGAAGGAATTTGTCTGGGTACAGAATTCTTGGCTAGAAATCTTTCTCTTTCAGGATCTTGAATATATCATACCAGTGCCTTCTTGCCTTCAGGGTGCTAACTGAGTAGTCTGAACTGTGTCTTATTTAATTTCCCTTGTATGTAGTACATTGTTTTTCTCTTGCCCCTTTCAGGATTTTTTGCTTCTCTTCAACATTTAACAGACTGGTTAGTCTGTACTTTTGGGAAGGCCTATTTGGATTTATTCTGTTTAGAGTTCTTTGGGCTTCTTTGACTTTCATATTTATGTCCTTTATAAGGGTTGGGAAGTTTTCCCCCATTATATCCTCAAATACTCTTCCTAGCTCTTTATTCTTCTCTTTTCCTTCTGGGACACCAATGCTTTTTTATGTGTGTGCTTTGTTTTGTCTGAAATTTCTCTGAGTTCCCACTCAATTTTTCTGTCCTTTTTGCCATTGGCTATTTTGAGTCTTCAAATTCAATTATTCTGTCCTCTATATCACTCATTCTTTCTTCTGTCTCTTCAAATCTGGTGCTGTGTACCTCTAGTATGCATTTTATTTGGTTAGCAGAATCTTTAACCTCAGTGATATCCTCTATTTTTCTATTTATTCTTTCAAATTCCTCTTCATGCTCTCCTACTATCCTCTTGATCTCCTTTGTTTTATTTGCTATCCCACTTATTTCATTAAGTAGAGTTGTACGAAAATTTTTATTAGTTGTTCCAGCATCTGTGTCTCCTTTGGTGTTTTAATTTGGTCATGAGGCATGGCTATATGTGTCTGCATTGTGATATGCTTAGTGATCTTCTGCTGTGTTTGTCACATATAAATATCTTGATTGATTTATTTTTGAAGTTGATTTCTTTCAGTAGTCGGAGGCCTTGTGTTTGCAAGATGGTTGTTATAGCAGGGAACAGGGCACAGAGTGGGCACTCCTAGTGTAGTGATTTGATTCAGGGCAGTTGTAGGCACAGTTTGGGGACTTTATGCTGATGCTTGTGAACATGGGTGCCCAGCAGCCAGAGAGGGTTTAGCTGTGTGAGTGCACCCATCTTGGGGGAGTAACCCTGGTGTGCATGTGTCTATGACACAGGCACTTTCTGCACATGCATAGAGCTGTGGCAGCAGGTCAGTATTATGCCCTCATGGATTGGGGGCAGATGTGACCTAGCTGCACATGTCAGTACTTTCTTAGAGCTGGGAAGTGTGGCTGAGGGCACTCCCATGGGCTCTGTGCCTCCATGCCAAGCTTCAGCTTTCTGTCTCTTAGTTCCTCAGCCTCTGCAACCAGGGCTGCTGCATGTGGCACAGAAGGCTTTCCCAGGTCAGCCACACTTCAGAATTGCCACCTCAGTCAACCTTCCTTTCCTTTCTCTAACTTTTCCATGGAGCAGGGCTAAGCTTGACTTGGCCATTGGCCATCTTCCCAGTACTCTACATTCACTTTGTACATGTCCAAGTGTGTGGGTTGTGCCACAGCACTAGAGATTCTATAGCACCATTATACTCTGGTCTTCCTCTTTAACCAGGAAAATCCTCATTTCATCCTCTTGCTTTTATTTTGGATGGGCTGCCACAAGCATTTATATATGACAGAAATTTCAAGGACCAAGAGGGATGGTAGCCAGCTGTCATGGTCAGGCTCATGTGTCAACTTGGTCAAGTCGTGTTACCTGTTTGTCTGGTTGGGCAAGTGCTGGCCTGTGTTGCAATGAGGATGTTTCATAGAATTAAATTATGATCATGTCAGCTGCATCCACAGCTGATTCCATTGGTAATCAGCCAAGGGGTGTATCTTCTGTGATGAATGATGCTTAATCTAATCACTTGAAGCCTTTTAAGGAGGGTTCAGAAGAGACAGGCTCTCTTTTCCTGCTTCAGCTGGTGAGCCTCTCCTGTGGAGTTCAACCAGACCCTCCCCCAGAATCATCAGCTTTACAGCCTGCCATGTGGATTTTGGACTCTGCATTCCCATGGTTATGTGAGACACTTTTATAAATTTTATATTTGTGAGTGTTTCCTGTTGATTCTGTTTCTCTTGAGAACCCTAATACACCAGCCAAATTCTGATAATGTATTGCTTTGATGATGCCTTAATTTGGGGCTTGTACCATCCTCAGAACAACAAAGTCCCATTGTTTACTGAGCACTTTGAATTGGATTTACTTTTTCATTCAAGAAACTAAAAAAGAATTAGCATGGTATAGACTATAACAGGGTTTTGAAAGTATACACAGCCCTGGCTTTTGGAAAGCATTCCATAAAAAATAAATCTAAAAGCAAAAAAGAAAGAAAAAGAAAAAAATGATTGCTCCAGGATTTTGCTGACAAAGACCACTCTAGCAATTCTAGAAAGCATACATAGGTTTTCCAGCTTTTGGATTTGGGAAGGGAAAATTAGTTGTCATTAAACTTTATTTTGACATGGGAAACTATTAAACTCTGTGAACTGCAATGTAATCAAATTTAAATCAGAAGTAGTAACATGCACTACTAGGATATAGGATGAACTGCAAATAAAAACTAATTCATGTCTGGATCCCTAGCTAGGCTGACAAGGAAAAAAAGGAGAGGTTATACAAATAATCAGAATCAGAAATGAGAGATGGGTCATTACCACAGATACAGAAGAAATAAAAAAATATAAGTGAATATTTTGAACAACTATACACCAACAAACTAGAAAACTTTGATGAAATGAGCAAATTCCTAGAAACATGAACAGGCTACACTGACTCAAGAAGAAATACAAGATCCCATCAAACCAGATTCAACAGATTCAGTCAACAAAAATCTTCATACAAAGAAAAGCCCAGGGTCAGGTGGCTTCAAAGGGAAATTCTACCAAACATTAAAAAAAAGAACTGACACCAATCCTGCTCAAGAATTTGAATTCTTCCAAGAAATTGAAGAAAAAAGTAACACAAACTCATTTTATGAAACTAACATCACTCTAATATCCAAAACAGGTAAAGATGCTATAAGAAAGGAAAATTAAAGACCAAACCCCCTAACGAATACAGGTGCAAAAATTCTCAACAAAATACTACCAAATTAAATCCAATGACACACTAAAAGAATTATACACCACAGTCAAGTGAGTTTTATACCACGAATGCAAGAGTGGTCCAACACAAGAAAACAATCAGTGTAATACAGCACATTAACAAATCTAAAAGGAAAAATCATATGATCATCTCAATTGATGCTGAAAAAGCATTTCATAAAATTCAGTATCTTTTTCTGTTAAGAACACTTCAAGAGGTAAGAATCAATGGAAACTTCCTCAATATGATGAAGCATGTAGTCAATGGTGAGAGACTGAAAGCCTCCCCCCTATGATTGGGAATGAGAAAATGATATCTTCCGTTACCACTATTATTCAACATTGAACTAGAAGTTATAACTTGAGCTATCGTGCAGGTAAAAGAAATTAAAAAAATCCAATTGGAAATGAAGAAGTAAACTTTTCGCTATTTGCAGTAACTATATTAGGAAAATCCTGAGTAATATGTGACCACTCTTCTTGAGCTAATAAGCAAATTCAGCAAAGAGGCAGGGTATAAAATTAAGGTGCAAAAATCAGTAATGTTTCTATACATGAGCAATGACCTAACTGAGGAAACAATTAAGGAAAAATTTCCATCCAAAATAACAACAATATAGTCAATTATCTAGGAATAAACTTAACTAGGAATGTAAAGGGCCTATACAGCAAAAAACTACATAACATTGCTAAAAGAAATCAAAGAAAATCTAAATAGGTGGAAATACATTCCCTGCTCATGGATCAGAAGGTTAAATGTTAGGATGTCAATTCCACTCAAAGTGCTCTAAGGATTCAATTCAGTAGAAATCAATATTTAAACAACATACTTTGAAGACTTGGAAAAGCTAGTCATCAAATTCATTTGGAATGGAAAGAGACTTCAGATAGCTAAAAATAACCTAAAAAAGAAGAAATAAGTGGTAGGATAAACAGTTCCTCATTTTTAAATTTATTTTAAAGCCACAGTGGTCAAAACATCATCGTACTGGTATGAAGATAGAAGTATTTCCAATGGAATTGAATCAGAAGGGCAGAAATAGGGCAGTGCAACAGTGGCTCAGTAACAGAATTCTCACCTGCCATGCTAGAGACTCAGGTTTGATTCCTGGAGCCTGCTCATTCCAAATAATAAAAAATTAAAAAGTACAGAAATAGATCATCAAATCTATGGTCAATGGGTCTTTTACAAGGTCCCCAAATCCACTAAACTGTATTAAAATAGTCTTCAAAATGTGGGTATTGAAGAACTGGATTTTAATATTCAAAATAATGAAAGAGGACCCTTACTTTACACCTCATACAAAAATTAACAATGTGGATCAAAAACCTAAATATAAGGTCCAATATCATAAAACTCATAGAAGAAAATAAAGGAAAATGTTTTCAAGACCTAGTAATAGGAGGTGGCTTCCTAAACTTTAAACCCAAAGCAATGAAAGAAAAAACAGATAAATGGGAAATCCTCAAAATCATATTCTTTTGTCCCTCAAAAGACTGTCAAAAAGGAGAAGAGGCAGCCAACTCAATGGGAGAAAATATTTGGAAGTTATGCACTGGATAAAGATTTGATATCCTGTATACATAAAGAAATTATACAACTCAACAAAAGAACAAACAACCCAATTATAAAATGGAATAAATATATGGATAGACATTTTTCCAAAGAAAAACACAGATGGCTAAACACATGTGAATACATGCTCATTTTCATTAGCTATAAGGGAAGGCAGATCAAGACTATAAGACACCACCTCAACATGTATAAGAATGTCTGCTGTTAAACAGGAAAATAGAAATGTAGAGGATTGGAGAAATTGGGACACTTAAGCATCTCTGGTTGGAATGTAAAATGGTACAGCCTCTATGGAGGACAGTTTGGGAGTTCATTACAAAAACAAATATTGAGTTACCCTATGACCCAGCAATACTACAATTCTGTATATACCTAGAAGAGATGAAAGCAGTGACACAGACATTTGCCCACTGATGTTCAGAGTGGCATTACTCACAATTGCCAAAGGACAGAAACAATTCAAGTGCCCATCAACAGATGAGTAATTAAAATTATGTAGTATATACATATGAGGGAAGATTATGCAGCAGTAATATGAAGTGATGTCCTGAAGCATATGACATGGATGAGTCTTGAGAATATAATGCAGAGTGAAGAAAGCAGACACAAAATAATAGCTACTGTATGATTTTGCTTTTGTGAACTTGCTAATGTTAAACTTTGAGGCTTATAATACATATGGGGGGCCTAGAGTTACATAGAAGCTTTTGTGTGACTGGATGGTTGGCTAATTAGGTTGAAATTAACTGTAAGGTAATGGATAAAAGTGAAGGAAATCCATTCGTGGGTTTATGAGTAATATTGCCGTATTGAAAGTGAACATGATTGAAAGGGTTTGTATAGAGCCATGAGTCCCAACAATTAACACTATAAATATAAGTAAGTTCTTGCATGAGCTACCTCAAAGGTATGAATCTCATACAAAGAGTTTATAATATCAGGTTATGGGGGAAAGATATTATTTCATGCAATGGTATGTTTAACAGGAACATATCAACAATACCACAGCAATACCAGAAGTAATAATTGGGGGAGGGCAGAACAAGAGTTAAGGGGAGGTTTGGATTTTCTATTGTTGACAGTGTGTTTATTTGTTATTTTTCTCTTGGGAGCAAAGAAAATTGTCTAAAATTGAGAGTGCTAGTGATTATACTACTATGTGAGGATAATGTAAAATGGACTGTTGCCTTAGGTTATTATATAAGATGCCCAATGGATGGAGGTGTTTGAAGATACACTGACTGAGAAGTAGATTGGTGGACTATTGTGTGTGCATGTTATTGAATATTGTGTTGCTACAGAAAGGAACAGTATCTTCAGGCATGCAATGATTTGCATGAACTTGTGACATTTAAGCCAGAAGCAAAAAAGCAAATATTGTATGGCCTTATTTTGGAAATACTTAAAAGAAAATTGGGGCAAAGATTTTAAGCTCTTATAACAATCTTATTTAGTCCAGAGCTATAATTGTTTTCCTATAGATTCACAGGCTGTGCTGTATATGCATAACCTTGTATTTCCCTGGAACTTTGAGTACCTGTGTGACACTATGCAGAAGTTCTGGAGGTCTGAAAGTCAGTGTTGTCACATAGAACAGCTGTTAAAGTAATTGAAAAAGAGATCATGCTTCAACTAGGGATAAGAATGAAGCAGATTGGTATGGAACTAAGGTAAATCAGAATACAGGGGTAAGGAGGACAGTGTTTATATTTTAGAACTTAATCTATTCTATGAGAACAAAGAAATAAAGGTTTATTTTGTACAGAACCTACATTTTCTGTTGCACATAATCAAATAAAACCTGAAGATAGATCATTTAAACAACACAAACACATGGGGCCCAGAACGGGAATGAGGGCTAGTGATTCTGTTTAGTTTCATGTAGTGCCCAGATACATCCCAGAGCATTTTGAGCAGATAATTAAGAAGTATTGGCAAAGTCCCTTGAGGGATGGGAGAAAAATATGAAACTATTAAGCTTTACCACTGAGAAAACCTGTGATACTGTATTAAAAATCAGGAACTCCCAAATTGATAGGCCAAGTACTTGATCTTGAGCCATGCTCTATGATGCTTATTTATGTAGTGAAGAAATTAAGCCTACCTATAGTTATACCTAAGAGTTATTTCCAGAGGACCTTTTTTATTGCTCTTATGTGGCCTGTCTCTCTAAATAAGACCGACTCTGCAAATAAAGTCATTACTCACCCCCTTATGTGGGACATAACATCCAGGGGTGAAAGTCTCCCTGGCAATGTGGGATATGTCTCACTGGGATGAGCCTGGCCCAGGCACTGTGGGATCAATAATGTTTTTCTGGCCAAAAAGGTGGAAATGAATTTTAATAAGTTTAGAGAAAATTCAAATACAGTCAAGAGACTACTTTGGAAGTACTCTTATGAAAGCTTCAGCTAGACAGTTCTTTTTATCATGATTTTCCAACCCCCCCCAAAAAAAAAAACCAATTCTACCAACCCTGAAGATCACCTAGGGCTATATCTGAGAGTCTTCAAAGTCTTCAAGTTCTATGATTACTTTCCAGAAACCTACATCCTCCAGATGGGCTCCTAAGCCAGAGAAATGCTGAAACCCAGAGGGGCCAGCCTCTCTAGAATATCAGCTAGTTCCATCCTCCATCCCATATTATTGACAGTCCTTTCCATCATGAAAAAGTTAGAATGTGCATAGCCCAAAAGACTGGGAGAAAGATCAAAAGAGAAGGTGGATTAAACAGAAAATGTAGGATTTAAGAAATGAGTATGGCTGCTGAATCTTTTTATTGATATACCTTTTATTCTCGTGTCTTGGAGCAGCTAGAAGAAAAAATCTTAAATTATGGAAATGTAACCCATACCAAACTCTGAAATCCATTCTATGACTAGTTGTTGTGGTATGCTTTTAAATTTATTGTTTTGAATGTACATATATTTAAATACATATGTGTATATATGTCATTTTTCACAATTAAAAAAACAAAAAATAATAATTCATGCCAAATTTTCACTAGATTAGATGGAAGAATATATTGATATTGCACAGACTGTAGCTATGATTCTCTTTATGTGGCCCTATCTCTTTATGTGGTCCCATTCTGCCCTGAACTCTGACAAAAGATGGAAAGTGGGTCAGGCATTCCAGAAAGGGATTACAATTTAGGTATCATAAGAAAATACAGGTCAAGGTTTGAGGTGTGCATTTGCAATTGTGCTATCAATGCCCACTCATTTTCAGAGACTTGGTGTGTTGTCATCTAATGAAAATTGCTACTATTGGAGTGGTCTAAGTGAATACCTTATGGCAAGAGGTGGAGTATAATATTGTAGAAACAAGTGTTTATGCAGATTACACCAAGTTGAAGTTTTGAAAGTAAAATACAAAATTATTGAAACTAACATGGGTATTATGGAGAAGGTTGAAACAAGAAAAAAATGCTTTAACCTTATAGAATGGTTTTTCAGGGAAATCAAACCTGTCAGGTATATTAAGAAGGCTTCTGACTTATAGAACTCCTCAATTTAAGCAAATAGCTGTATATCTGTCTCATTAGCAGGGAGAAAACTGTAATCAGGGATGGGATTGATTTTTCTCTCAATATGACCTCAAAAGTTGGCTTCTAATAATAGTACCACAGAGTGCAATAATATATATAACATTGCTTAATAATGACATAGCTTCAATGAATTCTTCTACACTTTTGGAAATACATATTGAATTGCAGATTATATTGAGTTTTGTTTGGATGTATAGCATCATATTTTCCTCCTGACTAATATACACAGAAAAAAAAAAAACACCAAAAAGTATTGATGTCTGACTGGTAAGGCAGGGGGATGTTTGTAAAAAAATAAATATTTTCTATGTTTATTTTTATAAAATTAATTCTTGTAAGTTTGATATCACACAAAGTTGATGTTTGCATCTATGTGGATATGCGAAAAAGAAATGAGAGAAAAATGTTCCATTCTCTTTCATTTATCATTGGCCAGCAGGTTAAATCAGAAATGAAGAAGACATGACAAGGTATTTAAACATGCACACACACACACAAACATGCCATTTACATAAATTTAGCTGTCTAATTTATTAAAATGTCCTTATCTGGTTAAATCACATTAAATCTTAAAATACCATGTTATGGATTTGGAGACTCTTTAGGGATTGGAAGATGAACTCAAGATACACCTATGAACACATTAACTCAGCCAAAATAACAAAGTTTCCCTTGGTGTTTGGAGAGAAAGGACTTTCAACTGAATAGCATTGGAGTAGAAAAAGGGACAGAATTATGTTGTGTGTATTTGGAACCAAGAAAAGAAAATATTCATCATTATAGGGAGTGAAAATATACTACAGTTCTGCTGTGATGTGTAAATATAAATATAGTCTATCATTTTTGAGTATAGAATTGCTCATTATAATCCTTTATTATCTTTAAATGTCTGTGGTCCCTCTGTCATTTAACATTGGTAATTCATTTCTTTATTATTTATGGGTTAGGCCTAGCTAAAGTTTTATCAATTCTATTGAGACTTTCAAAGAACCAGTTTAATTTTATTCTCCATTGTTCTACTGTTTTCAATTTCATTTATTTCTGCACTAATATTTATTTCATGCTGCTTTCATTGGACTTAATTTTCTATTCTTTTTCTAGTTTGCTATGGTGGAAGCATAAGATTATTGATTTTGTATCTTTCTTCTTTTCATATAATATACTTAATGCTATAAATTTCCCTCTGTATCTTGCTTTACTGCATCTACAAAATATTTATGTTGTTTCCTTCTTCTTTCTATCACTTCATCTTCCCTTTAAATTCTTGAATAGGTTGTTCTTCATATATTGTCATGCTTCCCTATTTTATGATGAATGAATTTAATGTCTCCTCTGAGAAATATTTTGGACAGGTTGTGACAATTTTGCTTCCACTGTTCCTCAAAATAGTAACTATTACTTTTAATAAGCTTGAGTGTATAATTTATGGTAAGTGGATATTTAAAATTCCACTTATGTGGTTATTATTTTCTTATCAAAGAAAGAACACTTGGTTTTGATTTTCTCTATTTTTTTGTTCTCCATTTCATACATTTTCAAATTAATCTTTGTTATTTTTGCTATTTATTTCCTTTCTGTGCTTTCTCTAGTTTCTTCAGTTTTTCAGTTAAGTCCTTGGTTTTAGCTCTTTCTTCCTTTTTAATGTTAGCATTTAGGGCTATAAATTTCCCTCTCAAAACCACCTTCACTGGATCTCATAAGTTCAATATGTTGTGTTCTCATTTACATTTATCTCATGAAACTTACTGGCTTCTCTTGTAATATCTCCTTTGAACAGTGAATGTTAAATGATGTGTTATTCAAACTCCATATATTTGTAAAAGTGCTGGTTCTCCAGTGGTTATTGATTTCCAGTTTCATTTCATTACAGTCAGAGAAAGTGCTCTGCATAATTTCCATCTTTTAAAGCATGTTAAGACCTGTTTTGTGCCCTAGCATATAGTCT
Organism: Tamandua tetradactyla; assembly: GCF_023851605.1. Lineage (NCBI taxonomy): Eukaryota > Metazoa > Chordata > Mammalia > Pilosa > Myrmecophagidae > Tamandua > Tamandua tetradactyla. Next base: position 77,314,386 of record NC_135329.1, on the reverse strand, counting down.
ATCATGCAGAATGTTCCATGCACACTTGAGAAGAATTTATAGCCTTTTGTTTTGGGGTGCAATGATCTACAAATATCTGTTAGTAGTAATCCACTTATCTGATTATTTAGGTTCTCTATTTTCTTATTGATCCTCTGTCTATCGGTTCTATCTGTTTAAGAGAGTGATATGCTGAAATCTCCCACTAATACTGTAGAAATGTCCATTACTCCCTTCAATTTCATCTGTGCTTTGCCATGTACTTTACAGCACCATGCTTAGGTGCAAAAATATTTATGACAGTCATATCATCTTGGTCAATTTCCTCTTTTATTAAAATCTAGTGTCCTTAATTATCTCATAATAGTTTTACATTTAAAGTCCATTTTATCTGACTTGAGCTATCCCAACTTGAATTTTTGGTTATTGCTACTGTGGAACATCTTTTTCCATCCAGTCACCTTCAAACTATTTGTATCTTTGGGTCTAAAATGAGTGTTTTATAAATAGAAAAAGATGAATTTTTTTCTTTTCTTTCATTCTACAAATCTGTGTCTTTTGATTTGGTAATTTAATCCATTGACATTCTATATTGTTACTGTAAAAGCCATACTTTCCTCAGCCATTTTACCCTTGGCTCTTTTTTGGGTCAGATCTAGTATCTCTCTCTCTTTTTCTCCTTTTAGTTAATCTTACTGATAAACATTCTTCCTGTGTCCTCTTCTGGGCCTTTCTCTCCAGTCTTTTCTGAAGCCAACAAACTCCTTTTAGAATTCCTTACTAGGCAATTGTCTTGTTAAGCAATTCCCTCAACATTTGTTTAGATCTATGAAAATTTAAAACCCTGCCTAACATTTGAAGGACACCATCTCTGCATAAATAATTCTTGTTAGCAATATTTTTCCAGGATTTTAAATATATTGTACAACTGCTTCTTGCCACCATCATGCCCAATGAGGATCCAGTGCTTAGTCTTATATGGCTTCCCTTGTATTTGGTGAATCACTTTTCTCTTCCTTATTTCAGAATTTTTTTTTCTTTTCAGCAATTGACAATCTGATTAGTATATATTTTGTATTAGTATATATTAAAGAAGTATGTTGGGCTTCTTTGACTTGCATATTTATAACTTTTATAAGATTGAGAAATTTTCTGCCATTATCTCCTCAAATAATATCTGTGGCCCTTTATTCTTCTCTTCTCCTTCTGGGACACCTATAATTCTTGCTTTATGCAGTTCATATTTTCAATCTTTTCCCTGACCTCCAATTCAGATTCTTCCTCCATTTAATTTTTGTGCATTTAAATTCAGTTTCTCTGTCCTTTAGTTCACTTATTCTTTCTCCATCCTCTTAAAATCTGCTGTGCACCACTAGTATATTTCTTTGTATGCTGTATGGTGAGGTCACATTTCATTCTTTTTCCATGTAAGTATCCTGTTATTGCAGCACCATTTGTTGAATATTTTGTTTGTTTGTTTTTTGTTGTTGTTGTTTTTTATTTATTTATTTATTTTTAATATAGGCAGGCACGGGGAATCGAACCCGGGTCCTCTGGCATGGCAGGCAAGCATCCTTGCCTGCTGAGCCACCATGGCCCGCCCTATTTTGTATGTTTTGTTGGCTTCTTTGGGAAGTGCCTGGGCCAGGAATTGAACCTGGGTCTCCTGCATGGCAGGCAAGAATTCTACCACTGAAGTACCCTCACAACCCCTGTAGTATATTTTTAATTTCATCTACAGTATTGTTCATTTCTGAGAGAACTTCTATTTTTTTGTTTATTTTTCACATTCTTCTCTATTCTCTTCTAGTGTCTTCCTGATATACCATATCTCTTTAACCATCTCCTTGAAGTCATTTAGTAGATTTGTTGGAACATCCATGATTAGTTGTTCAAATCCTGTGTGTCTTCTGTTTTAATTTAATCACTTGGCTTGGCCATATCTTATTTCTTCAGATGCCTTGTGACTTTTTACTGCTAACTTGGCATTTGATTATCTTTACAAGATTATTTTGAAAGTGGTTTTCCTTTGTTTGCCTAAGAATTTGTTATTTCTTGGGTTTCCATTGAAGGTCTCCTTTGCACTTGGTTTGTCAGTATTTACCAGTGACACCAGCCTTGGGGTCTTCTAGGGGTATACCCATTCTGGAAGGCTGTTAGAGGCTAGACAAAAAAAGCAGCCTGCCAGGTTTCCTTTTTCAAGTCTTCCCAGAAGAAGGTTGCTCTCGGGCCAACTCTTCCCCACAACTGTGCCTCTCCCCAGCTGCAGCAGCTGGATGAGCAGGGTCTATACCGGGACAGAGTCCCAAAACAGGTTGCCAAATTCATACTTCTCCTCTCTGACCTATTATCTCTGGACTAAACTACTTCTCCCTGTTTTCCTGAAGGGTGGACCTCCCAGTATCTCCTAGGTCCAGGCATGCTGGAAGCAGAGAGCACCTAGTCGGGGAAATGGCATTGTGTAACACAGCAAAGACTCTGCTTGTGCATACAATAAATCTGGTATTTCCCTGACTCCTGTGAGGAAAGACATTGGGATGCCAGACTGAGAGATTCAACTTCACCAGCCACCATCCAGCCCAGCATTGCATTGCCTTTTGCCAGCTGGTAAGGTCCAAGTGAGTGCACATAAGCCAACCTGTGATGTGGGGGAAGGGCATCCAGCTTGAAATACAGCCCCCTCCCTTGCCCCAAGTCTCTGCTTCTGCATATAGCCAAGCCATGAATGCTCTGTTCTCCCATGCAACAATGATCCTGGCTGTGCTTCCCAGAGAGTCTCCTTCACTGTACTCCCTAGTCTTTTCCAAACTTGGGCACCCATAGCCACCAGCCTCAGGGATTGGGGTTGGCATTTGGGAGCACTGCAGGTTCTTTATGTGGAAATAATGAGTCTGCTGACTCCAAAGCTCCCATGTTGAATGACCCTTGGCTGCAGGTCTAGGAGTGTTGAAATACACCATTTTGTGGTTACCTGGTCCAGGCTGTGCACAGTCATGCATCTAAGAGGTGATCATGATTGACTACATTCATCCCTATTTCTCAGTAGTAGTTTCTCCACTTTTCCATCCACCCCTTCCTTATATACTGCAGCGGCCCTTCTCTCATCACCTGAACACAAGAATTTCTTTTATGAACCGTTTCTGCCTGTTTTCTAGTTGTTTTATGGTGGATTTGACTTCTGCCTGTGCTCATTCCATCATCTTCCTGGAAGTCCATTATTGTAGTTTAATTCATATATTTAGACTATTTACATGTATGCCATTTACATTTTGTGGAATTTTACTCCTAATTTACCTATGATGAACTTACATTTCATACTTTTTATGTTTTTAATATGTAATTATATTCTGTAATGCTAATATGTTCACATGCAAATTTGCTTAGTAGAAGTGAGTCCTTCAAAAAAGTCCATGCAAATCTATATTGTTTCCTTGGCACAGAAAATTGTTTTTGTCACATGCGTTTGCAAATTTTAAAAAAGATATCTTAAAATAAAAGATAGATTCAATTATATTTGTATTGAGATGTAATTTCAGAAAATGTTTTCAAGAATGTTACTTACCGAGAACTGGATATCCATATGCAAAAGAATGAAAGAAGACCCGTATCTCACACCCTATACAAAAGTTAACTCAAAATGGATCAAAGATCTAAACATTAGGTCTAAGACCATAAAACAGTTAGAGGAAAATGTAGGGAGATATCTTATGAAACTTACAATTGGAGGCAGTTTTATGGACCTTAAACCTAAAGCAAGAGCACTGAAGAAGGAAATAAATAAATGGGAGCTCCTCAAAATTAAACACTTGTGCATCAAAGAACTTCATCAAGAAAGCAGAAAGACAGCCTACACAATGGGAGACAATATTTGGAAATGACATATCAGATAAAGGTCTAGTATCTAGAATTTATAAAGACATTGTTCAACTCAACAACAAAAAGACAGCCAACCCAATTACAAAATGGGAAAAAGACTTGAACAGACACCTACCAGAAGAGGAAATACAAATGGCCAAAAGGCACATGGAGAGATGCTCAATGTCCCTGGCCATTAGAGAAATGCAAATCAAAACCACAATGAGATATCATCTCACACCCACCAGAATGGCCATTATCAACAAAACAGAAAATGACAAGTGCTGGAGAGGATGCGGAGAAAGAGGCACACTTATCCACTGTTGGTGGGAATGTCAAAGGGTGCAACCACTGTGGAAGGCAGTTTGGCGGTTCCTCAAAAAGCTGAATATAGAATTGCCATATGACCCAGCAATACCATTGCTGGGTATCTACTCAAAGGAATTAAGGGCAAAGACACAAACGGACATTTGCACACCAATGTTTATAGCAGCGTTATTTACAATTGCAAAGAGATGGAAACAGCCAAAATGTCCATCAACAGAAGAGTGGCTAAACAAACTGTGGTATATACATACAATAGAATATTATACAGCTTTAAGACAAGATAAACTTATGAAGCATGTCATAACATGGATGGACCTAGAGAAGATTATGCTGAGTGAGTCTAGCCAAAAACTAAAGGACAAATACTGTATGGTCCCACTGATGTGAACGGACATTCGAGAATAAACTTGGAATATGTCATTGGTAACAGAGTCCAGCAGGAGTTAGAAACAGGGTAAGATAATGGGTAATTGGAGCTGAAGGGATACAGACTGTGCAACAGTACTAGATACAAAAACTCAAAAATGGACAGCACAATAATACCTAATTGTAAAGTAATCATGTTAAAACACTGAATGAAGCTGCATCTGAGCTATAGGGTTTTTTTTGGTTTGTTTTTACTATTATTATTACTTTTATTTTTTTCTCTATATTAACATTCTATATCTTTTTCTGTTGTGTTGCTAGTTCTTCTAAACCGATGCAAATGTACTAAGAAACGATGATCATGCATCTATGTGATGATGTTAAGAATTACTGATTGCATATATAGAATGGTATGATTTCTAAATGTTGGGTTAATTTCTTTTTTTCCATTAATTAATAAAAAAAAGAATATCTTAGTGTTTTGAGCTTATACATAGTAGAGCAATATGCAGATTTGATAACTCTTAAAAGGACATGGTTTTTATGGGTTTTCTTCCAATACAGATAAAAACATTTTTTCCATGAAACCCAGTGAAAATAGTTCATAAGTTCACTTATTTTTTACAACACTACACTATAGAAAGTATAAAATTAAGAGACAAAAAATAATACATGATATTAGAAGAATAGCTAAGAATACTGGGGCCAATCTAAAGGAAATGGAGCACACATTAAAGGGATTACAAGACAAAAATGAAGGGGCAATTAAATAAGATTTATTTAATAAAATGTCAAAGACATGTGGGAAAAAACTTAGTACTACTTACTCTTTACTTTTGAAAGAGCAGGGTTCTGCTGATTTCAGTATTTTACACTGAATTTTTCCCCTTTAATTTTTTAAAAATATTTTTTACTGAGAAATTTCTACACATATATATTCTGTATATGTTGTACAATCAATGGCTCATAATATCATCACATAGTTGTGCATGTATCACCATGATCATTTTTAGATCATTTGCATCACTTCAGAAAAAGAAATTAAAAAAAAAATCTCATACATAGCATACTCCTTGTCCCTCCCTCTTATTGATCACTAGTATTTCCACCTACCCAATTTATTTAGACACTTGCCCCCCATTATTTATTTATTTTATTCATTTTTTTACTCATCTGTCCATACCCTAATAAAAGGAGCATCAGACAAAAGGTTTTCACAAACACAAACAGCCACATTATAAAAGTTATATCTTTATGCAATTGTCTTCAAGAATCAAGACTACTGGAACGCAATTCAACAGTTTTAAGTACTTCCCTCCTGCCACTCTAATACACCATAAATTAAAAAGGAATATCTATATAATGGATAAAAATAGCTTCAAGAATAGTCTCTTGACTACTGGAAATCTCTCAGCTACTGACACTTTATTTTGTCTCATTTTTCTCTTCCCCAATTTAGTCAAGAAGGCTTTCTCAATTCCTTGATGCAAGATCCTGGTTCATTCTGGGAGTACTGTCCCACATTGCTGGGGAAATAAACACCCCTAGGAATCATGTCCCATGTAGTGTGGGAGGGCAGTGAATTCACCTGCTGCATTGGCTGAGAGAGAGAGAGAGTGGCCACATCTGAGCAACAAAGGATATTTTATGTAGGCTTAGCCTATCCTTTGCAGGAATAAATTTCACAGGGGCAAACCCCAAGATCAAGGGCTCAGCCTATAGATTTCATTGTCCCCACTGCTTGTGAGAGTATCAGAAATTCTCCAAATAGAGAAGTTGAATACTTCATCCTTTCTCCCCAGTACCTCAAGGGGACTTTGAAAATACTTCTTTATTGACTACTCAGATTACTCTGAGATATATTGGGACAGCACATTAACTTGTACAACCCAACAAAATCTCATGCCCTATTCGAGATTCCATGTACTTATGGTGTTCAACTAAACTGATTGTACAAGTTAAATTGTGTTATGCATTACGCAAAATATAAATTTTGCGCCAAATAAACTTCTCTCCCTTTGTTCTTACACAGAAGTTGAAATTTTAAACATGGATGATATCATCATTTAACCTGTGTTCAGCTCTAGCTTAGTCCTGTCCAATTAGCTTCCTTCATATCTCTAGTTAAAGTCTGATCCCTTTTTCAACTTTTTAAACAGTTGCTGTGTGTGGTGCTGCTGACCTTCATAGCTTCATAGCTTTAATTCTGAGTCTCAAGTGTAACAAGAATACTCAGAATTTCTGGTAATGACAAGGTTATATACAAACAACTCAGGGTATGAGAGTATAGAAATAAAAGTTACAACTCTTAATTATTGTGACTGCTATAAAAGTTTACAATCTAGGACCCTTTACCTTAGGCCCCAACCTGATAATCCATGCTCTCAACTTCAGTTCACTGAGTTTTTATATTATAGTCAGTCCATATGTTTGAGGTATGATAATATTTGTATTTTTTTTTTTGCATGGACAGGTACCAGGAATTGAACCTGGGTCTCTTGTATGGCAGGCAAGAAATCTGCAACTGAGCCACCACCACAACACCCAATATTTGTATGTTTGTTCCTGACATTCCATTCAACATACATTCCTTAAGGTTCATTCACTTAGTTGCATGTCTCACAATTTCATTCCTTCTTGGAGCTGCTAAGTAGTCCATTGCATGTATATATACATTTCCCCCTTAATTCCTGAGTCACTGTCTCCTTAGTCCACCACCATCCATTGTGAATTGTGACCACTGCCACCATAAACTCCAGTAACCAAGTGTCCATTCATGTCCCCACACTCAGTTCCTCCAGATCTATACTGAGCAAAAGGGTTGCAGGATCCTATGTCAATCCCACCCATAGCCTCCTGTGGAACCACCACACTCTCCTCCAAGGGACTGCACCCCTCAGTTTCCCTACTGACTGTGAATAGATACAACTCTTTCTCTGTGTTTTCTCTAGTATTTGTTTCTTTCTGTTTGCATACATCATACAATCCATGACATCCCTTTGACACCATAATCTATAGGGAGACATTTCCTTTCCTTCCACAAAGAACCCATACCCCTCCCCCATACACCCACCTGTTGATATTTAGTTTTGGAATAATACCTTTATTACATTCAGTGGGAGCATGTTACAGTGTTACTGATGACTATAGTTCCTAGCTTGCATTCATTGTCCTTTTTCCTGTATACCATTGTTTTCAACACTTTGTAATGTTGGCATTCATTTGTTCACCCTCATGCAAAAATGCTTTTCTATGCATTTATTCACCATCACTGTCCACTCTGGGCATTCCTAAATTATACCATCTCAGTCTTTATACTGTATCTTTCCTTCTGATTTCATACGTGCCCCAGTCCTTCTCCCTCAATCATACATTCAGCTTCACTCAGCATACTTATATTAGTCTGCTACAATACAAGGTTGTATTGTGCTATTTATTTCTGAATTTTTACCATCAGCCTTGTTGCATAATCTTTATTCCTTCAGCACCAAATATTCAATCTCTACATTATTTTTTTCTCCTGATAACCTGTGTTCTTAACGTCAATACTCAAAGTTCACTTATTAATGTTAATTTGTATTAGTGAGGCCATACAATATTTGTCCTTTTGTTTCTGGCTAATTTCACTCAACCTAATATCCTCAAGTATCATCCACATTGTTACATGCTTCATGACTATTCTGTCTTACAACTGCATAATATTCCATCATATGTATATACCATGCTTGTTTAGCCATTTAGCCATTGATGGGCATTTGGGTTGTTTCTCTCTCTAGGCAATCATAAAGAATGTGCTATAAATAATGGCATGTAAATGTTCTTTTAAGTCCTTGCCATCAGATCCTCTTAACATATACCTAGTAGTGGAATTTCTGGGTCCTATGGCAATTCTATACTTAACTCCCTGAGAAACCTCCAAACTGTTTTAAAGAACAGCTGTATTATTTTACATTCCAACCAACAGAGGATAAGTGTGCCTTTTATTCCACATTCTTTCCAGCACTTATCATTATCTGATTTCTTTCATAATGGCTATCTAGTGGGTATCAAATGATACCTCGTTGTGGTTTTGATATGCATCTCCCTAATAGCCAGTGAAGTTGAGCATCTTTTCATGTGCCTTTCAGCCATTTCTATTTCCTCTTCTGAGAGATGTCTGTCCATATCTTTTGCTCATTTTTAATTGTTTTTTTTTTGTCTTTTTATTGTTGAGTTGAAGAATTTCTGGATACTAAGCCCTTATTTGATATGTGGTTCCCAAATATTGTCTCCCGTTGCATAGACTGTCTTTTTAACTTACTTGGTAAAGTTCTTTGATGCACAAAATTGTTTAATTTTGAGGATTTCTGATTTATCTATTTCTTTTTCAACTCTTATGCTTTGGGTGTAAGGTTTAGGAAACTACCTCCTATTATAAGATTTATATTTCCCTATATTTTCTTCTAAAAGTTTTATGGTTTTAGCACTAATGTTTAAGTTTTTGATCCATTTTGAGTTCATCTTTGTATAGGGTGTGAGGTATGGATAATCTTTCCAAACTTTTTTTTGCATATGGATATCCAGTTCTCCAACACCATTTATTGAAGAGGCTGCTCTATCCAGGTGGGTTTGCTTGACCACCTGATCATAGTTCAATTGTCCAGAGATGAGGATGTCCATTTCTAAACACTCAATTCAGTTCCATTGGTCAGTATATCTGTCTTTATGCCAGTACCATGCTGCTTCATAAAATTCTCAGGTAGTGTGAGACCTTCCACTTCATTTTTCTTTCTCAAGTTATTTTTGCTATTTGGGGCAACCTACTCTTCCAAATCAATTTGGTTATTGTTTTTTTCTGTCTGTAATATAAGTTTTGGGATTTTAATTGGTACTGCATTAAATCTATAAATCAATTTGGGTAGAATTGACATCTTAAATATATTTATTCTTCCAATCCATGAATATAGTATGCCCTTCCATTTATTTAGGTCTTCTATTATTTATTTTAGCAATTTTTGCAATCTTCTGTGTATAGATCTACTGCATCATTAGCTAACTTTATTCCCAAGTACTTGATTATTTTGGTTATTATTATAAATGGAACTTTTTCTTGATTTCCTTCTCTGATTGCTCATTACTACTGTAAAGGAACACTACTGATTTCTTGTACCCTGCCACTTTGTTGTACTCATTTATTAGCTCTAGTAGCTTTGCTGTAGATTTTTTGGGGATTTTCAACATATAGTATCATAATATCTGCACTGAAAGTTTGACTTCTTCCTTTCCAATTTGGATGCTTTTTATTTATTTTCTTGTTGAATTTCTCCGGCAAGAACTTCCAGCACAATGTGGAATAACAATGGTGACAGTGGGCATCTTTGTCTTGTTCCTGATCTTAGAGAGATAAGTTTCTGTCTTTCAACTTTGAGGCTGATGTTAGCTGTGAGTTTTTCATATAGTCCCCCTTTATCATATTGAGGAAGTTCCCTTCTACTTGTATCTTTTGAAATGTTTTCATCAAGAAAGGATATTGAATTTTGTCAAATGCCTTTTCTGCATCAATTGAGATGATCATGTAGTTTTTCTGCTTTAATTTGTTGATATGGTCTATTACATTAATTGATTTTCTTATGTTGATCTATCCCTGCATACCTGGAATTAATCCTACTTGTTCATGATGTATAATTCTCTTAATGTCTTGCCGGATTTGATTTGCAAGTATTTTGTTCAGCATATTTGCATCTATATTCATTAAAGAGATTGGTCTATAATTTTCTTACAGTATCTTTGTCTGACTTTGGTATTAGGGTGATGTTTTCTTCTAGAATGGGTTAGGTAGCTTTCCCTCCTCTACAATTTTTTAAGAGTTTGAGGATGATTGGTACCAATTCTTTCATGAGTCCTTGGTAGAATTCACATGTGAAGGCATCTGATCCGGGGCTTTTCTTTTTGGGGAGCTCCTTGATGACTAATTCAGTCTCTTTAGTTGTGATTGGTTTGTTGAGGTCATCTATTTCTTTTTGAGTCAATGTTGGTTTCTCTTTCAAGAAAGTTGTACATTTGGTCTATATTGTCTAGTTTATTAGCTATAGTTGTTCATAGTGTCCTCACATTATCTCCTTTATTTCTTCGGGGTCAGTAGTTATATTTCCTCTTTCATTTCTGATTCTGCTTATCTGCATCCGATTTTCTTCATCAACGTAGCTAATGGTCCATCGATTTTATTAATTTTCTCAAAGAACCAACTCCTGGTTTTCTTGATTTTCTCAATTGTTTTCATGTTCTCAATTTCATTTACTTCTGCTCTAATCTTCATTAGTCCATTCTTTTTGTTTGTATTGGAGTTAGTTTGCTATTCTTTCTCTAGTTCTTCCAAGTGTACAAATCCTTGATTTTTGCTCTTTCTTCTTTTTTAATATAGACATCCAAGGCAACAAATTTCCCTCTTAGCATTCCATTAATTTTGCATTCCTTTCATTTTGATATGCTGTATTTTCATTTTATTTGTCCCAAGATATTTATTAATTTCTCTTGTAATTTCTTCCTTGACCCACAAGTTATTTACGAGTGTGTTGATTAGCCTCAATATGTATTTGAATTTCTGGCCCTCTGACTAATATTGATTTCCAAATTCATTCCATTATTATGTGAGAAAGTGTTTTGTATGATTTCAATATTTTAAAATTTATTAATATTTTCTTTGTGACCCAGTATATGGTCTATCCTTGAGAACCATCCATGAGTACTTGAGAAAAATGTGTATCCTGCTGTTGTGGGGTAGCATTTTCTATAAATGTCTGTTAAGTCTAGTTTATTTATCATATCATACCAATGATCTTATTTGTTTATTAATCCTCTTTGTAGATCTTCTATCCATTCATGAGAATGGGGACTTGAAGTCTCCAACTATTATGGTAGAGCCATCTATTTCTCCCTTCAGCATTGCCAATGTTTGTCTCATGTACTTTTAGCACTCTGTCTTGTTGCATAAATATTTATGACTGTTATGTCTTCTTATTGAATTGTTCTTTTTATTAATACTCACTGTCCTTCTTTGTCTCCTTTAATTGTTTTACATTTGAATTCTGATTCACCAGATAATAGTTGTAGCTACTCCTGCTCTACTCAGATTGTTGTTTGTATGAAATAACTTATCCCAACCTTTCACTTTCAACCTATTTTTGTTCTTGGGTCTAAAATGAGTATCCTATAGACAGCATATAGATGGCCTGTTTTTTAATCCATTCTGCTAATCTGTATTTTGATTGGTAAATTAGTCCATTAACATGTAATGATATTACTATATTACTATAAAGGCAGTACTTTCTTCTACCATTTTATGTTTTAGATTTTATATGCCGTATCTATTTTTTTTCTTTTTGCCTTTACTGATAGTCTTCTTTTCTATACTCTTTTCCAAAACACTCTCTATTGCATTTTCCTATCATCCTGTAGAGCTTCCTTTTGTATTTCTTACAGAGCCAGTCTCTTAGTAACAAATTATCTCAGAGATTGTTTGTCTGAAAATATTTTAATCTCACCCTTCATTTCAAGGACATTTTTGTTGGATATAGAATTTTGGTTGGCAGTTTTCTCTTTGAGAATTTATGCAACTGCCTTCTTGCCTCCATGGTTTCTGCTGAGAAATCCACATTGAAAAATCTCACTCGGTTTCTCTTGTATGTGATAGATGGATTTTCCATTGCTGCTTTTAAAATTCTCTTTATCTTTGACATTTAACTATCTGATTAGTAAGTGTCTTGCAGTATGTCTATTTGGATCTATCCTGTTTGAGGTACACTGTACTTCTTGGATCTCTAATTTTGTTTCTTTTATAAGAGATGAGACCTTTTCTGTGATTATTTTCTCCATTTCTCCTTCTTTCCCCTTCTCTACACCTTCTGGTATACCCACAACACATGTGTGGAATTTCAGCTGTTCTACCTGGTCCAGACTGGTTTGTACTGTGTGTCCAGTAACTGTTGTTCCCTTGGCAGTTTTTCTGTATTGTTTCTGACTTTTTACTAACTGCTCTGAAGGATGAATTAAATTCCACACCTCACTATTCCACCATCTTGCCCCCACATTACATTATTTTTTAAACAATTACATTATCCTCATATTTTTCCAATCAGTTGAATTAATTAAATTGTCAAATGGATAGAGTATGATGGCCAATGGGGGAAGACAGAGAAGACATATCCCAATTATTTACAAATAAATTTGAACTTTAATATTAGAAAATTAGATTGTCACCATTTGAGTATAAATGTATGTGCTTTTTAAAATCCTGGCTCACATTTCTCAATCCAAAGTGTTGGCAAATTTTAAATAAAATATAAAAGTATATGAAATCATTTAATTTTGGGTTATGTTTAGACAATTAAGCATGGGAAGCAGTCAGAAAATACATAAAATGTCTACTATAGACTAAGAAACAGGTGATTAGAATTTATTATCCAGACAAAGGAAATAAAGATATATTTACATAGAAAAATATATTCATCCCCTCCTCTTTATGTTATATAGCAGTGTAATGTTAAATTATATCTGATTATATATATGCATATATATTTTAATAATACCTGAAACTGCCCCATATGTTTGAAAACTAAGAAATAAATCTATACGAAAATGTAAAGTGAGAGAAATAGGAAACATAGCTCAAGAAAAAGAACTATTAGAAAAAAGACATTTAATCACTTATAAACATCTAATCACTTATAAATCTCAGAAAATTAATGAGAGAAGTTAAAATTATAGGAGGAAAGCAGATTTAAAGCAAACGAGAAAAGAATGTTGAATGTTTCATCAAGTTTATTGATAATACAGAAAACTGAAAGCTAAAAATTTGTAAAGCAAATTAGAAATAGGCTTTGGTACAGACAAACAGGAGAGCCCATATCTTTTCCTTTCTTTCCCATCAGATGTAAATTAAAATCAATCTTATTAATGCATATGATGCTTCATAGAACAAATTTGGTGATGCTGAGCAGTAGAGCAAACTGTTAGTTTATGTGCTTGATTAGCATTCTGTAACTTATATTCTTATAGGAAGCAGAAAATTTGGTAAAACAGAATATATATGGAATGTCAGACTAATAAGCTGGATATTTTTATGGATGGAAATAATTTATTGCTAAACCTCTTATTGCTGTTACATACACACTTGGAAACCATACATTGATTAATGTGTGCTATGCATTAAGTAGGAAACCTTGGTTTCCTGGGTATCTTCAATATATTTTATTTTTCTTTATTAATATGATCAAGAATGAATAACATGTCAAGGGTAACATAATTTCTTCTTAGATTTTTCTGGCCCATGGAAATTACAGTTTTTGCAAACTTCAATTTTTATACTTATATATCTACCAGCCCTGATAGGGAATGGCCTTAGCATCATCATAACCTCTCTGGACACATGCCTCCACACACCTATACACTTCTTAAGAAATCTGTCCCTGTTTGTTCTTGGCTTCATTTCTGCAGCTGTGCTAAAAACTGTTGTCAACTAACTAACCCACAACAACTATCTCCCTCCTTGAGTGTGTCACCTAGTTATTTCTAATGGATTTTTCAGCAGCTGCAGAGCTGTTCTTCCTCATGGTGATATCCACTGACTTCTGTGCTGTCATATGCCATCCCCTGAACTATGCATTCAACATGAACAGGAAAAGTGTGTGAGCTTAGCAGTCCTGCTTTGATTTAGCAGTAGCCTTATGTGCATTACAAATACAGTAGTCACCTTTCTTTATCTTAATCTGGACTCAGTGAAATCCAGCACGGTTTCCGTGCTATTCCCCAATTGCTAATTGTTTCTTGCTTAGAGCATATAACTGCAGAAATTGTGCTTATTATCATTAATGCAGTACTTGATTTATGTTGCTTTATCTGAATGCTAATCTCATTCATCTAAATCTTCTCCACTGTCAGAAAGATTTCCTCCACACAAGGGCAGTCACATGCCATTCCACCTGCCTCTCACACCTGGCTTTTATTACTCTTTTTCTCTCAACTGTTATCATTTCTCACCTGAAATCCTTTTTGGGGTCTTCTTCATTCACTGATTTCATTCTGATTTCTGTAATTTATTGTCTCTTCCCTTAATCCCATAATATATAGCCTGAAAAATAGGTCCATGAAGACCAGTTGAGAGAAGTTGATCATTAGAAAGCTCTTGAAAAAGGAGAATATTCTTGTACTTCTTCAAGAATAGAGGCACTTACCTCAACATGTATTTGAGCAAAGTATTAATCTAAGCTAGTCTCCACCAACTCTGATTATCTCCAGCATTATATGGATGCATGGTGTTGATCCTTGGCCAAAGTCGAATGTAGTATGCTAAATAGTTATTAAATAAGTCATGTTTGGATCTGAAACATTATAGTTTTTGAACTGTGCTACAAAATGTGGTTTTTGGAATTATATAACCCAATGTCAGACATTCTTAATTTTAATCTGTGCTACTGTGTTTGAATTTATTTGTAAATAGAACTTTTAACATATTTCCAGGTATAGCAAATGAACTTCCATTTTACTGGAAGCCTTGAGAAAAGAGAAGGGCCAAGAACGAAGCTTGAATTTAGCAGAAATCAGAGAATATTAGACACAAGGAACTAGAAATGCAGTGGGAAGCAGAGGTACAAGCCAAGGAACCCAAAGGATTGCAGCCAACCAGTATCAGAATGTGACAGAATTTAGGGAGAAAGAATATTTGATGATGTCTTCATTTTGGACTTCGGGCCTACAAAATCATGATACAATAAATTGTTATACTTCAAGAAAACCCATGGATGTGCTATTTGTGATAGCATCCTGGTACACTAAGACACACAGATGCACACACACACACACACACACAGTCATCTGAAATACTTACAGAAAAATGTGCACACTGATAGTTTGCACCTGGGCTTTGTCAGACAATTTGGGCTTCTGGTTAGCTGCCTACTCACACATCATAGTTTTTCCTACATGACTAGAGAATAATGAAAACCTCCTCTTAAAATGAGGCTGTGGATTCCGTGCATTCAAATAATTCCCCAGGATTATGGTTCATGTTGCTGAGAGTAAGCATGTCCTGTGTGACTGAAAAAGTTCTTGGGAATCTTCTCCCATACATTCCAGATTTCTGTAGTATTGCATTAAGCTTTCTTGATCTTGTGCACTTTTTTATTTGTAACAAATCTCTCTTGAGTATACACTGATAGAGGTTGATGAGTAATCTTTATGTGTAAATTAATTTAATTGGCACAACTCTCAGAGCATTTATTTCAACTGCAAAAGTGTATTCATAAATATCACTGGGGAAAATAGAATAAGAAAACACACCTATTATTGGGAAAATTACTCATCCCAATAGTTATGGGGTTATTCATTATTAGATAATAAATTTTAAATTTACTACACTCATGCATTTATCATCTCAATGTTTATGAAATATAGAAAGGCAATAATTTTTTAGAGATTTCTAATTGGGGAGATATTCATTTATTTTTCAGTTTAACCTTATCTTCTTTTTCATCCTCATTTAAAAATATAATGTCCTTAATTCTCTATTCTCACTGAGCAGTACAAGGAAACTGATTTATATATATATATTTTAATTTGGATTGTCAGTAGTCCCTTTTGGCACTTTAACAGAGGACTAACAAATATAATTATAGTTAATGAATCATTATTTAATACCTTCTAACTTTATATATTATATTGTACCCAGAAGCAAATAATTGGGCTATAACCCAGATGCCTTGTTTCTTTAATGCTGATGATATATTTTAAAATTGTATAATCTTTACCCTGTGACTAGACAGAGAAAAAGCCACTCATGGCTGCTCCCACTATATCACCTTATCTGCTTTGCAACCCTGAATGTGGGTGCCTTTGTGTGTTGCCCCTTTGTTACTCAATATGAGTCAACTCAGAACTGACCGCCCAATTCCTAAATTATCTTGCTAGACCAAGGCTGTTCTAATCAGAGTTAGGCTGAGAAACATGCACAGTAGGCTAAACCTTAAAATTCAAGTAACCTAAACATGTAATCAATCTGCACATGTTCAGTGATTAGACAATTTCTAACCTCCTCATATCAAACCACAGTGCTCATTTTCCTAAGCCTGCATGCCTTTGTTTGAATGCTATAAAATCTTGAAAATTTCTCCAATTCAGGGATACAATTTTGAGGACTTCCCTCCTATCTCCACAAGGCTAGTCTTTGACAAATAAACTCTTTTTCAGTCTCTTCCCTCACATTTCCATCTTTCATCTCATTCACCTCCTTACAGTGTCAGGACTCGGACATCAACTGTCTTAGAAAGGACTAGCAAATGCCCCAAAATATCCATCTTTGTAGCATTCTGTGCTTACCTAAGATTCTCCACTGTTGGCAACATGTGCAGAATGTTTATGAAAACAGGAAATATCAAAATTCTCATATTTCCATTATAGCACTTTAGAGAATCAAATGGAAATTAGTTATAAGAATACCATAAGAATTATAAACAGAAGAACTAACTCTAGTTTATTCTGACCTGGAATCCTTCCCATTCTCACCTCTATCAACCCAGTGGCTGCATCTGTAATGCTTACATGGGATGTTTAACAATTTTGGTTACACAAGTAACCAGTGCCACTCTCTGTATCATGGGCAAACTTAAGTTCTTATTTGAAACCACTAGTCTTTCTAGATGGCTGGACGTATACAACATATGCTTTAAATGACAAGTCCTAATATTCAAAATATATTATAAATAATAATAAATCCCTATGCAGATGTCCTTGTATTAGTTTATATAAAAGACTCTCCTAGAAATGACCTTTATAATCCACCTCAAGAAGCTAGACATATTTTGCACTTAGTCAATGAATTGGTATAAGGAAGAGGAGGAAGGGCAAAGGGAAGGGCTCTTTGCTAGAATCTGGAGATCTTGAAGGCAGTTTTAGATTATAACCCTACTTCTATATACATTTCTTGTAAAATACCTGTGATTATTGCAGATAAGTGTCATTATTTCACAACATCTATCTTGTCCTGTAAAGCATGGTAATAACTAAAATGCCTGTATAGGACAATAGCCAGGTGATCTGAACTTGTCTAACAACTCACAGCTGAAGAGCTCTTTCCTCTCCACTCCCTTCCCCCACCAGCCTGTGAGCATACTGCTCCACTGACATCTAGTTTAAGAATGCCATTTCCCAAATATAGCCATTTCCATGTATTAACAGGAAAAACATTTAAAGTGTTCTTTTACACTCTACCTTTAACATATGTCATATACATCCCACCATCTAGAACGACTAGCAGTTTCAAATAAGGACTTAAGTTTGCCCATGATACAAGCAGTGGCACTGAATGAACCATAGACATGTAACAAAGGATACAATCAGAAAATATTTTCTAAATAGAAACATTCTGACCTACAACCCTTCCCCTTCTCACCTCTATCAACCCAGTGGTTGCATCTGTAATGCCTACATGGGATGTTTAACAATTTAAATCTCCATCATTTTCAGAACAAATTCTTCCTTATGAATTTTAATATAAAATTTGCAAAATGTACTAGTTTACTAACTCTATTTCGGTCATACATTGGCAATTGCTTTAATATCTATATTAAAGACTATTATATGTAAAATCTATATTAAAGATTATAGTATGTAAAGACTATAATATGTAAAATTAGGACTTATTTGTTCATTATACACACCATGTGCAAGTAGGGTAAGTAAAACAAAGTACACAGAACACATAGGATGATAGTCCATCTTGCCTAACTATAGACCTACTAGCATAG
Organism: Tamandua tetradactyla; assembly: GCF_023851605.1. Taxonomy (NCBI): domain Eukaryota; kingdom Metazoa; phylum Chordata; class Mammalia; order Pilosa; family Myrmecophagidae; genus Tamandua; species Tamandua tetradactyla. The sequence continues at coordinate 77,296,084 of NC_135329.1, read as the reverse complement.
ACCCCCTGATACTTCCTTCTCCCTGGTCCCTGAAGCATACATAATGTACACACAGAATGTTTACTGCTCTGGAGGTGGTTTGACCTTTCCATTTCCAAAATATATTTCATATGAATTTTAACAAAACAATATCTACATAATGTTTTATTTTACTGTTTCTACTTTTTCCATAATTTCTGCACTTCCAAATATCTAGAAAGGCTATTAGCTTCAAATAAAGACTTACATTTGTCCACTATAAATACAGTAGTGTTGAATAAACTACAAACATGTAACAAGGTTTGTGTCTTCTAAACAACATTTAGAAAGACAAGATATTTCAAACAGGAAACTACTTGTCCACTATATACACAGTATTATCAAATAAAACTGAACAAACTTAACAAGGGTTATAATTTGAGACATCTCCTAAGCATGACCGTCTTGGCCTCAAAACCTCCTTAAAATCTAGAAGACCAGATGCTGTAAATTAGGATGTGTTTTCTCATTGTATACGCAGCAATGTAAAATCAAATGTAAAACCAAATGCACAAACATAGGGACATGTTAATCCCTATGGGTAATATTGTCTCATCATAAACACACTGATATAGAACCCTTTGCACTTCTTTATCAGTCTTCCCACAAACCAGTGCACAAAATGTGTACTACTCTGAAAGGCAGTTTATCCATTTCAATAAAATCACAATATTTCATATGAATTTTAACTAAAAGATATTTACAAAATTCATTCTTTTACTACCACCATTTTTCTTTTATGAAGGCTATTTCAATACATCATTTTTTTCCCATTGACCTGCCCAACTGAGTTCTTTTATTATTTCTAGTGGTTTTTCAGTTTTTCTGAAAATATCAGTTTTTTCTTCTCCCTTCTTATTTATTTATTTATTCATTAATTTTTAAAAAATATAACAACAAACATAAGCATTCTTAACATATGATCATTCCATTCTACATATATTATCAATAATTCACAATATCATCACATAGTTATATATTCATCATGATCATTTCTTAGAACATTTGCATCAATTCAGAAAAAGAAATAAAAAGAAAACAGACAAAAATTAATACATACCATACCTCTTACCCCTCCCTTTCATTGATCACTAGCATTTCAATCTACTAAATTTATTTTAACATTTGTTCCCCTTATTATTTATTTTTATTCTGTACGTTTTATTCGTCTGTTGATAATGTAGATAAAAGGAGCATCGGACACAAGGTTTTCACAATCACACAGTCACATTGTGAAAGCTGTACCATTATATGATCATCTTCAAGAAACATGGCTACAGGAACACAGCTCTTCGTTTTCAGGCAGTTCCCTTCAGCCTCTCCATTACATCTTAACTAACGAGGTGATATCTATTTAATGCATAAGAATAACCTCCAGGATAATCTCTCGAATCTGGAATCTCTCAGCATTGACACTTTATTTTGTCTCATTTCACTCTTCCCCCTTTTAGTCAAGAAGGTTTTCTCAACCCCTTGATGCTAAGTCTCACCTCATTCTAGGATTTCTGTCCCACATTTCCAGGATGGTCTACACACCTGGGAGTCATGTCCAACATAGAGAGGGGGAGGATGGTGAGTTTGCTGGTTGTGTTGGCTGGGAAAGAAAGGCCACATGTGAGCTAAAAAAGAGGTTCTCTTGAGGGTGACTTTTAGGCTTTATTTTAAGTAGGATTAACCTATCCTTTATGGGGTTAGGTTTCATATGAACAAACCCCAGGATTGGGGCTTAGCCTATTGCTTTGGTTGTCTCCACTGCTTGTGAGAATATCAAGAATTCTCCACTTGGGAAAGTTAAATTTTCCCCTTTTCTCACTATTCCTCAAAGGGGAGTTTGGAAATACTTTTATACTCACTGTTCAAATCACTCTGGGGTTTACTGGGGCATCACTCTGGACAAACCCACAAAATCTTATGCCCTATTCAAGGTCCTAGCTACTTATGGTGTTCAATTAAACTGTCCACATAAATTATCATAGGAACTGCACTAGTCAAAATATAAATTTTGTACCAAATAAACATTTTTTGCTTTAGTCTCACTCAGAAGTTAAAATTTTAAAATATTAATTACCACTATTTTTAACATATGTCAGTCACTTCAAAACATCTAGGAAGAAGAGATATTTCAAAAAATTATTTAGCATTGTCAAATATATGGAAATTATTAAGGAATAAAATGTGCACACAAAACAATGGTTATAATATGAAAATATGTTCTAAATATGACCAGTCTGGCCTTTTTCTCAGCCTTCTGTTTCATGTGCTCTAACACAGAACCAGCATGAATGTTTGTCTTCCCCAAGTTGCTTGCAGAGACAGTCTAAATTCCATTTCAAAGTCATTTCTAGGAGAGTTTAATTTTCTCTGATTTTTAAAAATTTATTATTATTTTTTAACAAATGGGCATTTCAAGACATGATTTTCTCACTCTATCAAACCTCAGCAACCTCCTGACATCTAGTAAGCACAGCTGTAGCAAAAGTTTTCTTTTTAAAGACTGAGGGAAAGCGGAGAGCAGCTTTTCCCTATTATATACACAGACCTTCTATAAAAGATCAGTAAATCTTCCCAAAGTGTGGTGGGCACTTCTTACTGGACAAATATGGCACATTATCCTACCACTATTTGTGTCTTGAAATTATTAAGCAAGTGCTAACCACCCGTCTGCCGCTTACCGTTCCACGTGTGTCCTCAGGGCTCTGCTCACATCTCAGGCCCATTAAGGCCTCTGCCGGTCGCTGTCGCTGCGAGGCAGCATCTCATTCAGTCTGGACAGAGCGGTCACCGTGCCCGGCTCCACGGTCTGAGGAGGTAGACGCGCTTGGGAACACGCAGACCCGTTTCATTGGCCCTTGAGTCCCTGACCGCCCTCTGCCACATCCTGGAAGCCGCCGTTCTCCTCTTCTCGCAGCCCCGCCACCAGGCAAGTGTGGGCAGGGAAATCAGGCAGCAGGTCGGGCCTAGGGGTGGGGAAGCCGCTGTGGTCATGAAGTCCCCAGGCTGCCACTGCTGCCTGAGGGCTTGGACCGGGCCAACTGGCAGTCGTGGCGAGGACTCCTGGTTCCCACAGGTCACGGACCACGGGTCTGCCGGGGGCAGGGGGAACAAGGCCACATGTGATTTTCACTGAGCTCTCTCAAGGCTTTAAGGGCAGACTTTTATAATTCCATATGCGATACCCTGAGAATTGCTGTTTGAGTTATTGGGAACAGTATCCCATTTGATGTGGGAAGAAAATACTAGTGGCTTGATTTTCTAAGCATTTTAAATCTCATTCATTTTAATTTCTATTTGTGTGTTTGGTAATGTACATAGTATAGGAATATGATGGTATGAATGCAATTTATAAAGAAATAAACATAGATTGGGAATGCTTGTTCAAATTACTTTTACTGTTGAGTGTGACTGAGTGTGGTATCAATGTATTTTGGAAAGAGAGACCACTGACTAAAATCAGAGTGTTACATTTTAGTGTTTTTGTGAGTTGGTATGTTGAAAAGTGTCAGAAATTTGACCACCTGTCAGAATCCCCATGATTTATTGTGTGGTATTTCAACAACCTTATGAATGCAGTTTCACCACTCTTGTGGTTTACAGTAACAACAGAAGTATATTTTGAGTGTTCTGTCCCAATCCTTATTTCAAGATTGATTGAAGTATGGAGCAAGTCAAAGCATTTCCCTGTATCACTGATACTATCTACGAAAAATATATTCCATTCTTTTGGAAATGGAAAAAATATATAAGATTCTAACTTTCTCTTTTGAAATATCTAAGCCAGGTATTCGGGACTGCATTGGCCAAATTAACACTTTTTTCTGTTCCTTCCTTCCATTCTTCCTTGAAATAAGAAAATCCAAAATGTAATGGATAAATGTCACTGGCATTTAAATTGATACCAAGTTTCAGAATCTGGTGGAAGGCGGTGAGTTTTGTGTGTGTGTGTGTGTGTGTGCCTGCTCATGTTTATATAGTGGGACAAACATTCAGGGCTCCTCATCCAGGACACGCTCTTCACACTGGGCATTTAACATCCACTTTTACGCTTGTATAAGAAGGATAAGGGAGAAAGAGAATTTATTACCCCTCTCATTGTAAATATTTTTGACAAACAATGAAATAACAAGATAAAAGGTTAAGGGCATATTTTGCTGCACTTTGATTGCACCACCAATTTAGAGTCCCCCTTAGGCTATCAGCATTTTGTGAGCACTTCCAGAAATTTCTATGCATGTACTAGGATATATATGTGTGTGTATATATACACTTTTCTTAAACAGATGGTAATTGCATTATAGATATTGTGTTATCCAACTTGCTTTTATTCACTTTGCAATGTAATTTGAATATTTTCAGTATAAAGAAAATACAGATTTATCTCATTTTCTTTAGATGCTTCATGGTATTTCTTTGGATAGATTTTTTTGTAATTCATTTAGCTGTTTCCTTATTCAACATTGTAATATCCTTGTGCATACATCTTTGTACCAGGAATATATTTATAGAAATGGTGTTACTGGTTCAAATGTAGGCATATTTAAATTGATGGCAGAGCAAAAAAAAGTGCATCAATTTATCCTCTCATTACTGAGAAATTTTCCCATTTGTTTCAAATTCTCCCATTGTTTATGGGGAAACATGGCATTTGGGTTTTCTCTTAATTTGCTTTTTCTTTAATAATTAATGGTATTGAGCATCTCTTCTACAGTCTGTTGGTCATGTGTAGCTTTTGGAAGGAGGTATTTTTTCAAACATTATTCAGGGTGGGATATTTTCTATTGAACTGATTGCACCCCTAACTGTTACGACACTTAGGGTCCTCAAAGAAGTGAAAACAGTGGGGAATATGGATTTTAATAAACATTGGCTGCTCCATCAAGCAGTCTGATTATTGAGGAGACTTGGAAAGGTTCACTTGTATGACTCGCTACCCAAATGCAGCAGAGGTAATGGAATAATTACCATTACTTAACACAGTTGTGTTAAAATTTAGTCAGGTGTGGTAAGATCAAAAGTGCCCTGTTTCTTCCCTGAATTTTTCTGTAAGAAAGTGATTTACTGGTTTGATCTTACATGACAATACAGAAGGGAATTTTAGGACGTGATTCCCAATGCACAGAAACATAAGGCAAAATTATTTAACATGCTGGCCTCTGGTAACAATGCTTACATCACTGAGTTTGAGTAAGTATCAAGTTCTGTGGGTATGTACTACTGTCCACTGCATTAACTGTCCTTCATGCTGATTCATTATTTTCTAAAGTGTTACTTTGTATTGGATGGTGAAAATTCTGTGGCTAGAGATAAACCAGTCTTGTAGTTTTCAGAAGTACATGAAATAAAAATGTGACTGATCAGCGTATGAATTATTAAATGCAACATGTATAATATAGCTTTATATATGTAGTGTTACCTAGATTGGGCCTATGTGGTATTATTATGAATTTAAAATTTGTTATTATATTTTTATGATGTTCAAATGGTCTGACAAGTTTTTATGCTGAGAATATTTTTTGTTTTACTCTTTCATCAGATTCTACTCTTAAAATTCATACCATGGTCTCTAAAGACAAGCAAAAGTTTCTATAGACAAGAATCAAAAGTTCCTTACTGCTGCAGCCTTTCAGTTAAATGACAGAGAATCCACATTTCCTCTAAATTTATTGTCAACCAATATATTTTATAGTCTCCCACATTCTTTTCTTCTTTGAAAGATATTTTTAATTTGAATATTAAGTTTGTAAGTCAGATAGTTTTCAGGGGTTAAAAATCTGAAATTCAGCATACCTGAAAAAAATTACAAAGGAATTTTTAAAAGCTCACATAGAGAAACATTTGCCATATCTGTTGAAAAATTGCAGCCATAAATTTGCTGGCCACATTATTGTGGAATTGCTGATATTCTCTACTATTCAAAACTATTGAAATAAACTTATTTATAAATAATGCTATTTACTTCAAAAAATATGGAAGGATAATGCATATGTCTCTGTCTGTTGGCTTTAAATTGATTAGATATATTTTGTGGATGGTTGGATGTTTTAAAGATTAATCTTAGCAGGGAAGTCTTTTCCAATGTGAATATCTTATAACTTCACACTGTACATTACTGATGTTTTCCCTGATAATTTGTCATTTTAAGATCTATAGATCTGAGTTCAAATGTACTCATTTGAACATTTCATAACATTTGTTATGAGGTTATACCGACTCCACAGATCCTGTTTCTTTATGTTCTTCTTAGAGTATGCTCTCTGATCAAATGGAATCATCTACTTATAAAATTATTATAAAAGAAACCTATGTAAAGAATAAATCATATGTAATTGTGGTAAAGAATACATTTTACTCATCAGTTAGAAAATACCAAGGGCATAATTGCTTTCTGTGTCTACGTAATCAATTATGGGTTAGTAGTATTATATTTTATAAGAAAAAATATTTTAAAATGCATTGAATTGACCATAAGAGAGTTGAGTAATCTCTAATTCCTGTCACAAAGAGACTTTGGCATTAAGAAGAATCATTTTTATAGCCATTTAATTTATTTAACTTACATTTACTGAAATCATGTTCTTCTTATGTACTCTTCTTGTCACAGATATTTGGTGGGCCATGTAATTAATAAAAATGATCAGTAGAGCATACTGCCTTAAGTATTTTACAAGCTTGAGGGTGGGGGGTGGGGTATGGAGAAACAATCATGTAAGCAGAGGATAATACAAAGAAAAATGAGAAGTAGTCATTAAAAATACAAATGGAATACTAATGTGTTAATATTTGATTGATGTTTACTAATTGCCCATTTTAGATAAGGACTCAACTCCCCATTATCTCCCCAATTATCCATCTACTTCTACTTCCCCATCTCATACTTGCTGCACAGTTTACAGAGGACCTGATATTTTCCAGTGACTCCCTCCCCCATGCTACAGTGTCTGGTCTAAGCACATCTGAAGAAATTAAAACATTGAATTCCTCTGCCCTAGGCACTGGTTCAAGAATGGGCTTGTTATTTGCATCTGAGCAAGAGGACAGGAACAGAGGTTTCCTGAGGGTATGGAGAGGGTTTTCCTTACTCTTCTGGAAGAGCTTCTTTAAATGATCATTTTGTTCACTCTTTTGTCTTGGATGAGAAAGACTATAGCTCTAATGACAGCCTCTTGGCACCATGAGGAAGAGCAAGACTTATGCTAAATCTGACAGCCCCAGAAAGCACAGCACAACAAGAGAAGGAAGTCAGGTCCTTAATCCTATGGCTGAGTGAATGTATCAAACCAAATCTGAAGGCTTTATTTCTTCTGGACTTCAAGATAAGTGAGTCAATAAAATAGTCTGAATTGGGCTTTCTCTTGCCTTCAACCTGTCTAAATTATTCCCAGGAGTTAATTCTTATATTCTTCCCAACAAGCTTAATGAATGCCTGATATCGTTGTCACCATTTTACAGTTGAAGAAATTGAGGCTTAGAATGATAAAGTAACTTGTCCCAAATCACAGTAACAGTAAGTAATAAAGCCAGGACAATAGTAGTTTAACTTCAGGGACCACAACCCTAAGCAATACATCCTACTGTATCACATGCTTTGGGGGAGCACAAATAAGTGGCATGGTGGAAGCATTTCACCCAAGCCTATAAGGTACAGCATAAATTAATGAAGAATGGCACTGACACAACAGCTTTGGAGTAAAGGATATAAATTAGCCAAAGTCAGGGACTAGACTATGTGTAGCCCCACAGGGGGATGGCAGGGAACATGATCAATAGGAAAGTTCTAGGTTTCCTCAGATGTTAGATGAAGAAAGTGGGCAGAAGAGAATGGTATAACAGGATGAAGGAGTTTAAAGGAGGGAGGAGTTGCTGCAAGGAATGGTGAGCATGGTAGAAGCAGAAAAATTGAGTCTGAAACTGATCTTCTACTAGCCCATTAGATAGTGTGACATCAGTTGGACAAAAAAAATCACCTCACCATGATCTGTTTACACTTACAAATTCAATATTATCATATATTAATCATCAGGAAAAATCCAGGTTTCAATTTAGCATAGAAGGTAGAGGAAGTGCTGCCAAAAGGGTTGGTTGAGAATGTGTGTCTAAGGAAGGGTTCAAATGACACAGTGAAATATTAGCCAGGGGTATCCATGATTGAGGATTATGGCGTGATATAGAACACGGGTGTGAGAGTGGCTGTAAACTGGAAGCATGTGCATTTTGGTCAATGGTACCAATATGAGCAAGACAAAGAATTGCAGGAGGTAAAAAACCATTGCCAGCTTGAACTGCATTCAAGATTTCATTTACATACATGGAGTTCTCTACAATTCTGGCTTCCAGTATATCACATCTTGCTGGCAGAAACAAGCTAAGGTGACTACACTAACTTGAATATTAATATTCAATATTAATATTCAAAACAGATGGAGGGTCCAGACCTTTAAAAACAACAAGGACATCAGCAGTGGCAGCCTCAACAGCAGCAACTGAAATAATTTGTAACTCCAGCTTCTGGAGAAGAAATGAGTTGTACCTGGTCCCTTTCATTCATTGCTTTCTGTCTGGCTTTTCTCAGGATTGGGGTTTGTGTTCCAGCCCAGTACAGCCTAAAGACCAAAGAATATGCCAAATGGAAAGTTAGACATGGGTTTTATTTGGGCCTTACAGAGAGAAGACAATTCTTTCCCCATGATAGCCAGTCAGGAAAGGAAATTAGTGATCCCCAAAGACAAGAAGAAGTTGAGTGTCATATATAGCAAGTCTCAGGAGATTTGGCTACAAAGACTATTCAGCTGAGTCTACAGTAAGTTAATTAACAATGGTTATTAGGCTCAATGAACTTCACTATGTGTTTGGGTTAGGAGCGCTGCTGCATGGTCAAGGTTCCACCCTTTTCCCTAAGGGAGGTGACTTCCAAACCCTGGGCTGCCATAGTTTGGGACCACAAATTTATGAATATTAGTTGTAGACTCAGACTAGCTAGGTTTATGTACCCATTCCTCAATTCTCCTGTGTAAATATGGCAAGTTAATCATTTTGTGTCAATTCACATCTTCGAAATAGGGATGCTGATAATATCAATAACATAGTACTGTTAAGAGAGTTACATGAGAACAATACATGCAAAGACTATGGAACATAATGCTAGTAGTAGTTAGTGGAGATGGTGATGCTGATGATGTTAGGTTAACTCAACAGCTGCTTCATTAACAGTTTAAGCAGATATCTGTGGAATAATTCCTGCCATTCAGAAACTATTGTTTTCTGCTATGTAGAATATTTAAAAGACATACTTACTGAGTATTGTTGCTTATTGAAGACAACAGTAAAAAGAAAGAGAGTAAAGGGATGTTGTAGTTTGCAAGCTGCCAGAATGTGATATAGCAGAACTGGAATGGCTTTTAAAAAGGGGAATTTAAAAAGTTACAAATTCTACAGTACTAAGTTGATAAAATTATCCAAATTAAGGCATCCAGAAAAAGATACCTTAATTCAAGGAAGGCCAATTGCTCATGACCATCAGTCAGTTGGGTAATCATGTGGCTGGCATATGCTGTTCCCTTGCTTCATTGTTTTCAGTCTCTGATTCTTTGGGGGTTCCTTACTTAGCTTCTCTGATGATGGTTTCCATCTCTTGGCTTCTCTTTGTTCTCTCCAGGTTCTGGGCTTGAAACATCTTCTCCAAACATCCATGTCTCTGTTTTTTGATGCTTCTGTTCTCTAAGCATCTGTATCTGCTTTCTCTGTTGGCTCTGAAGCTTCTGTCATTTCTTTCAGCTTTGCTCCACCCAAATGTTTCTTCTTTTAAAGGATTCCAGTAAATTAATCAAGACCCACCTTGAACAGGTGGAGTCACATCTCCATCTAATCAGAAGGTCACAACCATGATTTGGTGTGTCTCATCACCATGGAGATCAACAAATCACAAGTTTCCAATTTACAGTATCAAATCAAGATTAAAAGAGATGGCTGGTCCCACAAGATTGGATCATGATTAAAAGATGGCTTTCCTTGGGTACAAAATATTTTCAAACTGGCACATTCCACCCTCTGGGCTCCCCAAAAGACATGATTTTTCCATCTAAAAAACACATTCACTCTATCACTGTGCTGGTTTGAAAGGACATATGTACCCTAGAAAAGCCATGTTTTAATCCTAATCTCGTTTTGTAAAGGTAGCTGTTTCTTCTAATCCCTATTCAGTACTGTATGCTTGGAATTGTAATTAGATCATTTCCCTGCAGATGTGACTCAATCAAGAATTGCTGTGATACTGGATTAGGTAGAGAATGTCTCCATCCAATTAGGTGGGTCTTGATTAATTTACTGTAATCTGATAAAAGAGAAAACATTTTGGAGAAAGAGAGATTCAGAGAGAGCAGAGCAGAAGGACATAGCCACAAGAGGTAGAATCCACCAGCCAGCAGCCTTTGGAGATGAAGAAGGAAAATGCCTTCTGAGAGCTTCATGAAACAGGAAGCCAGGAAAAGAGACTAGCATATGATGCCATATTCACCATGTGCCCTTCCAGATGAGAGAGAAACCCTGACTGTGTTCATCATGTGCCTTTCCAGATGAGAGAGAAACTCTGCATTCACCATGTGCCCTTCCACTTGAGAAAGAAACCATGAACTTCATCAGCCTTCTTGAACCAAGGTATGTTTCCCAGGATGACTTAGATTGGACAGTTTATAGACTTTAATTGGGACATTTCCATGGCCTATAAACTGTGAACTTGCAACTTATTAAATTTCCTTTTTTAAAAGCCTTCCATTTCTGGTATATTGCATTCTGGCAGCTAGCAAACTATAACAATCACAATATCACAAAGCCTTAAAACATTTCAGTAACAATACACATACAATACAAATTTAAAACCAGATCAAAATCTCATCAAAGAAAGTTACAGCCATTGTCTGTTCTAAGGCAAAAACTTTCCCTCTGACTCTGGACTTGTGAAACTCAGTAGTTATCTGCTACCAACATAAAAAGGAGGGACCGTCATAGAGTACATGTTTCAATTTCCATAGGGAGAAATTGGAAGGAACACAGGGGCCATAGGACCTATAAACTTCCTACAACATGCAGTACAAACTCCATTAGATTTCAAAGTCTGAAAGTCATTTATCCTTGGAGCCTTGGAAAGTGGGAGCTCCACCCTTTCCAAGGTCCTAGGTAGTGACTTTGCTCTCACCACACACTGGGGTGGATACAGTCTTTGGGGATATTTGGGAGACCAATTTTTCTTGGCTCCACCCTCTCCAAGATTTGGGGCAGCACCCGGGATCACTGCCATCTCTGGGGCACATGCTCAACCCTTTCAGAACAATGTAGTGGCAGCCAGGCTCTCCCCAAACCCCAAGGAATGTACTCTACCCTCTCCAAGGTCAGGGGCACGATTTTTCCAGAACAGCAAGGTTGAAGGCCCACTCTCTGCCTTTGGGGCTGTTCTAGATTGTAAGCTGCCAGAATGTGATATACCAGAAATGGAATGGCTTTTAAAAGGGGGAATTTATGAAGTTCCAAGTTTACAGTTCTAAGGCTACGAAAATGTCCCAATTAAGGCAAGGTTATGCAAATGTCCAAATTAAGACATCCAGGGAAAGATACCTTGGTTCAGGAAGGCTGATGATATTTGGGATTTCTCTCTCAGCTGGAAAGGTACATGGCAACATCTGTTAGCATTCTCTCAAGGCTTCTTCAATGGCTTTCCTGGGGCTCTTTCTAGTTTGTTAGCTCTGTCAGTTCACATAGCTCTAAGTCTTTCCAAATGGTTCACTCTTAAACGGCTCAAGTAAACAACCCTACCTTGAATGAGTGGAGACACATCTCCATGGAAACTATCTATTTAATCCGATATTACCACCCACAATTGGGTGGGTCTTATCTGCATGGAAACAATAAAAAAGGTTCCACCCAGCAATATTGAAGGAAGCTTAAATGACATGGTTTTTCTGGGGATATGTAACAGCTTCAAACTGGTGTAGGGGCAGACTCACCCACTCCAAGTGCTTTGGTCTGTCCACTCTCCTGACCTGAGGTTTCTCAGCCTCAGATCTCAGTTTCCATGGTTCTGCCACTGAAGTTACTTTTCCCCCAATTTGTCCCTTTTCTGTCTCTTTTTGTCCAGACTGGCAGTAGGTCCATTTATGCAGATCCCACAACACTCTTGTTGGTTTTCTATGCCAACTGAGATTATCCCCATCAGATAATAGGGCTTTCCATAAAACTTTTCTGTATGACTTCATCTCAAATACTCACTTTTCCTGTAATGACTGACTACTTCCATGCTTGAATAAATCCTCATGTGTGGTCCTATTCATTGGGATTTCACCTTCTGGAAGCCCAGAATTTTCCAGAACACAAATTTCTGTTTTCCTTGTACCCAAAAATTCAGTTCTCAATGTATCTGTTTCCTCTCATATTTTACTATAATCTTCAAGGAGCAACCAGACTGCAGTTTCCACATTTAGTTTGGAAATTTCTTCTGATAAATATCCAACTACATCACTTTCAAATTATACCTTCCATTTGCAATGAATGCTTTCCTTCTAGTTTGGAATGACACATTCATCATTTCTATGTAAAGCCTCATCAGATGTTACCTTTAGAATCCACATTTCTACCAACAGTCTCTTCAAAGTTCTCTAGGCCTTCTCTATCAAGTGTCTCACAACTCCTCCAAAATTTTCCCATTATCCATTTATAAAACTATTCCAACATGTTTGGTATTTGCAAACCAGAGTAGCACCCCATTCCTGGGACTGAAATATGTTCTAGTTTGCAAGATGCTGGAATGCAATATATGAGAACTGGAACAGCTTTTTTTATTTTTTAGGTGCATGGTCTGGGAATCAAACCTGGGTCTCCTATGTGGAAGATGAGCATTCTACCACTGAACCACCCAGGTACCCTGGAACAGCTTTTGAAAGGGAACTTAATAAGTTACAAGTTTAGAATTCTAGGCTTATAAAAATGTCCAAACTAAGACATTCAGGGAAATATACCATTATTGAAGGAAGGCTGATTGTTCAGTAACACCTCTGTCAGCTGGGTAGTCAAATGTCTGGCATCTGCTAGGCCCTTGCTCTTGGGCTCCATGGCTTCCAGACTCTGCTCTTGGGAGAGTTCCTGACTTTGCTTCTCTTGGGCTGGCTTTCGTCTCTTGGCTTCCTTTGGTTCCCTCCAGGTTCTGGATTGCTTAACATTTTGTGGTGACATTTTCTGGGCTCCAAGCATCTCCAGACATATATGTTTTGGTTCTCCAAGCTTCTATATCTGCTCTCTCTCTTGGCTCTGACTTCTGTCATTTCTGTCAGCTCTGCTCTCTCCAAATTATTTCCTCTTTTTTAAGGATTTCAGTAAACTAAACAAGACCCACCTTGAATGGATGGAGTCACATCTGCATCTAATCAAAAGGTAACACCCACAACAAAAATGGTAACACCCACCAATGGGTGTATCACATCTATGTGGAGATCATCTAATCAGTAGTTTCCATCCTAGAGTACTGAATCAGGATTAAAAGAAATGGCTGGTTCCACAAGATTGGCTCAGGATTAAAAGGTGGATATTCTGGGGTACATAATATTTTCAAAGTGGTACAGATGTATTAATTTATTTTCCCCAAACTTTTTATGAAAAATTTCAAAAATACAAGGCAATGCAAGAGTATGTTGAATACTATTCACATACTCAGGTTCACACTTTGTATTTTACAAAACTATGTCTCTAACCATTTAAGAAGATGATCAAAAAATTCTCCTTGTCAAGAATGAAAGCAGAACAAACCTATTATTATTCAACAAATCTTGAATGGCTCCTACATGCCAACAATAGAGCCTGCCTGCTCTGAGCTTACCACCGAGTGCAGGGTCCAGGTAGACCAGTGAACGGGTGAACAAATGCATGTGATGATTAGATCTGGGGGTAGAGGAGCTGAGCAGTAAGGGGAGGAGGTGGAAGAGGGTGGGATTGCTTTGGGATGGATGGTCCAAGAAGACCCAGGGGATGACACTGAGCTGAGACATAAATGGTACAAGGGAGGATGCCTTGGGAAATCAGGGATAAGCATTGCAGCAGTGGGAACAGCCCATGCAAAGCTCTAAAGTAAAGGTGCGCACATTTGTGGATCTGTACAAGATTGAGGAGGCTGGAGTGAGTGACCTGTGAGATTTGGGGTGAGCCCCTACAGTGCCTAGGCACAGCTCCCCCAGCTGTGGAATTGGAGGGTGATGTGTCTCTCTGACTACCCCACTTCTCCTAGGTCCCACTGCGTGGTGCTATGGGCCAGGGGCCTGTGGGCCCAGGAAGATGCCCTGGGGATCCTGGTGGGGTACTGAGGACCTCAAGGTTACTAACCAAGGGGTCACCACTTTCAGGTCCCTCTTGTTCAAGAGTTTGGAAATTTGGGGAGCAACACTGCATTTCGTCTGTTTATTCTGCAATTGTTTCCCCCCTAAATTGTGGAATATTACTTATTTCAGCATATTAAACCCCTGATGTTGTAGACATCTTTGGTTTGAATGAGATGAAACAAAAATAAAGACAATTCAAAGAAAGCTAGGAAGTCACAGAAGTTTGGGGGTAGCATGGGTTGAGTCACACTATGAAGAAGGTTCTGGGAAGACTGGGGTTTAGGAGATGGCATTTTAGTCCACACCTGACCCAGTGGGAGTGGCTGGGCAGCGGGGTGCAGAGGGGGTTGAGGGGGCAGAGGGGGGCAGTGGGTTGCAGTGACTCAGCCAAGCACAGCTACTCCTTAGCTGCATGACCCTGGGGGATCTGACGGCCTCCTTGGGGGGTGGGGATGATAAAGCCTAACACATCTTCAGGTTACTGAGCTGACCCCAAGACCCAAGTCCCAACCAGCCCCCCGAGAGCTGCCCCATGTTGGGGTACACTGAGCTCTTCAGACCTTCACCCCAGTGCTCTTTCTTGTCCTTGGTTGAGGCCAGCCGGCACTCCCTTCCAGAGACTTCCAAAAGTCACGGTTTGAGCTGTCCATTTCACCCACAATGTCAGTGCCTGGAAATTGTTGGGAAACTGGGGCCACAGAATGGAAATTAGGCTTCCATTGCCTAAGAATGTCTCCTCCCTTCTGGCCTTGGCTTTCTGCTATTCATCCTTCCACTCAGCATAAACCTGGCGCTCCAGGCTTGGGTTTCCCCCAGAACTTTTCCCTTAGTGCCCCTGGTTTGGAGTTGTCCACGCTCCCTATGTGTCATCTGTCCTCCGGAAGGCCTCAGAGCAGTGGCGCTGCCAGGCTTCCTCATGCCCATGTCCCCAGCGGCCAGCGTGCTGCTGGCTCTGAACAGGGAGCAGTGAAGCCTTATTTTTAAAAACTCAGCTGAGCACCCGCATCACCACAGGCCAGCTGGTTGCCAGACCCACCCCTCTGCCACCCCATTCGACTTTCTGCAAGGTGGGAGCGGGGTTGGTTCCTTCCCCTGGTGGAGCCCCAACACCTGGCTCAGTGCTGGCAGGTATAGGCTCCCGGGGGTACGTTTGAATAGAAAAATGCCTGCCAGGCGCTGCCACCCCCAGTGGGGCAGCCCTCGATTGCCCCGTCTTAGAAGTGGCCTCTCGGGCTGTATCTTCCAGAGCCAGGGGCCAGGTGGCCACTTGCTTATGTATTTGGAAGTTGGGGTTCTACTGTAGACAAAGAGTGAGAAAGAGAAATGGTTTTAGAGCAGCCTGAGCCCCAGACCATGATGGGAGGAGGCTCGGGGAGGCGTGGGGCTGAGCTGCCCGAGTGTGTCGCCCTGGGATGCGGAGGCAGGAAGGGCTATTCCTCGGGGGGAACTGACACGGTTTGCACGTGTGAGGTCAGGGCGTCCCCTGGCCGCCTCCCTTCTTACCCATCTAGTGAAACCCTGGGAAGCTGTTAACCTGTGACTTGTCTGCAGAATATCCAGTGGGAAGGATCCTGGGCTGTGGATGATGTAGGAGGCATGTCGGGAGGTAGTCAGCACAGGGCAGTAGAAACTGCAGGCAAGTTTGCTGAGGACAGAGAGAGAGGACACCTTCCTTGGCTGCTAAATTAGGAGCAGTTGGTGGGGGGCAGGAATGGGCAGTGGGGGGATCCCCAGAGAAGGGGGTTCTACACTGTGTTGCTTTTCAAATAAATCGTAGAAATGATTGCTTTTAAAAATCTGCTCAATGTGCTTTCCTTGGGCCATGTTTTGTACACAGTTCTTAACAGATAGCTTAGTAAGGAAGCCTGGGGTGATAGCCCAGCAGCCCACCCCACCCAGGGGCCCAGGTTCCCTAAGCCCGGGTCACCTGCCAGCTTGCGCGGGTCCTTCTGGCAGCGGCTGGGTGTGGTAGCCATGGGCAATCTGCCCTGGCAAGGGGCAGGATGGAAGTCATGGGGCTCGGGTGGTCTAGAGGCAGGGGTACAGTGACCCCCCAACAAAGCCTCCATGTCTGGAGGAATTACCCAGGATCAGGGACCCATGAGCTCAGTGCCCAGGATGGGGTCTGAGCAGCCACCAGTGGGCTCAGTGTGCCTGGGGTGGGGGAAGAGGGCCTGAGCTGATAGGATCATCTTTCCTGGAAAACGTCTTCCCAGGAGGCAGAGCTGGGTGTGGGGAAGCTGGGATTGGGTGAGCTTCCTCCAAATCATGGTAATGGTTTTGTTTCATCATTTTTTTTTCATATTCACATTTTAAACCTCGATTTGTGCAAACTGTCATCATTCCTTCTCCTGCCACCGCTAACATGTATTAAACCCTTGGGATTTGCTGGGTGCTGAGTTCCACGTCTCAGTTCTTTCCTGATGACAGCAAAGCCCGAGGAGCCCATGGGGCAAGAGGTGAGGGGGTCGGGGTGGTGAGTGCCCTGGGGATGTCTCCTTAATCACACCATGTCTGCATCCCTGCCCCTAGTTGCCTTTTCGGGGAGCGCTGGTGGTTATCACTAGTTCAGTTAATTTGACAAAATCCTCTCATTCTCTAAAGCCTCTGTGTCTCCGTGATCCATACCAGCAGCACAGATTTCAATCATGCGTGACCCCTTCGTGATTTCTGGTTCAGTGAGATTCAAACTCCTGGTTTGGAAACCTCCCGGCCGCTTAGAAGTCTCTTTGGAGCTGGGCCCAGCTCCCCGGTTTCCTGCTGAAGGCCCCAGTTCCCTGAGGGTGTGCAGCTACCCTGAATTCCTTAATATGGCCCAAAGCATCAGGAACTTGGAAGGGAGCTCATGAAGGGAACTTTATATTCGTGGGGTCAGACGTTATAAAATGTGACCCCACCTGGGCTTGCACTCACAAAGCTTTTGGTCATCATTTTCTCCTCTAGATTCCAAAATCCAACTATTTTTAAGATGCTATTTTCAGGGCAAACCTAAATGGGAAATTCCTTAATACTAATAATAAAACATGCCATGCGAAGGGAGCTTGACAAGCCCTGAGCGTGCTGATGTTTAATGCCTACTTTGGGCACTCGGGCCTGTCATTGCTGGGTTCGGAGGCTGCGCCATTCTCACCGGGACACCACAATAATGCCCAAGATGCTTGCGTCACAAATATCTTGTACGCAGGTGCTTTGGATCTTAGGAAAGGGCCTGGGAAAATCGAAACAGTTCTAATGCATGTTTATCATCTATTCTAAAAAGTATTATTTTGATTAGTAAAGGGTAAATAAAGATATAGGTTTGATTTTTGTCACAAATAAACTGAATTGCCAAATAATTAAACCTAGTAGGAGAAGTGCAGTTTAGCCTTTCTTAAACTCTGAATTTTTGAGAAAAAAATGTTTTTGTCAGATGAAGGTAGAATAACGGCCCAAAGACAGGGTGGAGCTGCAGGGCTCTTGTGGTGGACTCTTCCCCACGGTACTGCTTCCGGCAGCCGCTTGCTTAGGAGATGGTTTTTCTCACCGAGGGGAAAAGCAGCGGGCCGCGGGCCCAGCTCTGGGGGGATTGGGGCTGCCCAGAAGGGAGGGGGATGAGAATGGTGCTCCAGGGGGGACCAGGCTCCTCCTTTCCTGGGGGGTGCAGGGGGTGGGCAGCCGCCTCGTCCCAGGCCGGTGAGGCCCCCCTGTTCCTCACCCCCCCCACACTGCCTCCCGCTCCTGCAGCCAGGGTGCCTCCTGGTGGCTGCTGCCCACCTGAGCTTACACCTGGCCTGGGCCTGGCCCTTTGTCATGGGGCACCCGGGGGCTGAGTGGGTGACGGTGACCCGGGGTTCTGGGAGGCTGCCGGGGCCACAACGAGGGGCCACGGCCCCCCTAGGGCTGCCCCGAGAATTCACCCATGACCGTTCTCGTCAAGTCAGGCCAAGAGCTATTTCAACCATCTGCAGCCGGAGTAATGCTGCGTAACAAACAATCTCAGAACCTCAGGATTGGGCAGCAGTCTCTTGCTCTGGTCTGGCTTGGCCATTTGGCCCTGCTCCACATGTCTGACAGCAGGCTGGCCAGGTCATGTTCCCTGGAGATGGTAGAGGCACATGGTAGGAACAAGTCGAAATGTACAAATGCTGTTTTGAGACTTTGCTTGCATCACACCTACTGATTTTGCACTGGGGAAAACAAGCCCCCAGGCTCGCATCAGAGCAGGTGGGTGCCAAAAAGGGACATGGCAGAGGGGGTCAATATGGGGTGGGAGGCTGGGGGCTTTGTTTGACCTTCCATAAGGCATTGGGGTATGATATTACACAGGCAGGGTTTGGGCACAGTGCTGTGGTGAGTCATGGTACTTGGCACTTATCTTGGGGGGTCGGGTAGTATATGTGTCTGCAATGGGGTATGTCCCAGGAAGGCGCTGTGTGAGAAGGAAACTCTGAGGAAGGGAGAGCAGGACTGCCTGATGCCTGGATTTCCTTGCAGATGCTGAAAGCAAAGTATGCAACCCTGGCAGAGGCCCCTGAGCTATGCAGAGTGAGCCGTCCACCCCCACTCAGGAGTTGCCGACCTCAGGAGATGCCCTGCCAGGGAGCAGACCAGGCCTCCTTGGAGCAGCAGCTCTCTTCAGACCCCCATTCGGATGACACAGGTATTGGCTGGACACTGGGCCAGGCCCAGCGACTCCTAGGATGGCCATTGGCCTGGGTTGGGGGTGGGGGGCAGCTGCTGGGGTCCCTGGGCAGGGCTTAGGCAGTGGTCCCCTGGAAGGCTGACCCTGCTCTCCATGCTTCGAGACCTGTCACATTTGCTGCGGGGCTGAGTTAAAGCATTTGCTGGAGTATTTTTCCCAGTCTCTTCCCACCTCTGGCACAACCATAAAGGGAGGTGCTTACAGGTGTCCTAGGACTTCATTTTCACTGGGGACCTCTGAGCAGGAAGGTGCTCTCCAAAGGAGCAAGACCCCAAGACAGTGGGGTAGGGCGAAGGGTAGAGGGACCTCCTGGCAGCTCAGTCACCCTGCAAGCTGTCTCTGTGCTGACAAGAGCATTTGCTGGAGGTGGGCATGACTGGAAGTGCAGTACACTGGCTGCCCACCTGCCATGGCCCAGCCCAGGAGAAGTGAAGCCAAGCAGCAGATTCCGCCATGAGGAAGTGTGGCAGGGGTCCTGCTGGCCAGGAGTGGCAAGAAAATCACGGCCTTCGCACCCAGGGATGGTCACTTTGAACTTTAGGGAGGAAAACGGTGAAGTTCTGGTTGCTGGATTTGGCCTCAGAGGCCATGTTCTTGGTGACAGTCCTGGAGTTCACACTGAGGTTGGCAGAGCAGCTGAGGCCTCTCTTTTGACCTTGGCCTCTCTTTTGGCCTTGGAAGGAGGCAGGAAGGAAAGGCTGAGCGTGTGGGTTCTAATGGCACGGAGCCAACACGCGGTAATGCGTCCAGTGCCGTAAATGAGCAAATGGAGGCACAGAGAGGTTTGGTGGGAGGTTTGGTGGCTTGTCACGGGGTTGGTTGGTGATGGAGGCTGCCCTAAGCCCAGGTACGTCTGCATCTAGAACCTGTGGTTGTGGTCACCGTCTCCAGGTGACACATTGGTACCCACCTACCCAGTGAGGGAGTGGTCAAAATGGTCCATGCTCTTGAAATTCTTTCCCGCTGTCCCCGCCCTCCTTCTCCTCCTTACCGTGTCCCTCCCTGCCTCCTCTTTTTCCTCCTCTCCCTCTTCTTTCTTTCATCCCCCCTGTTTATGATGGGTGTATTTATAGCTGAATTTTTTTTTTCGTGAGAGAAGAACTTTACTTCTTATAGCTGAATTTACAGGAAGCTAAAAGTCTATCTGAAGTAACTCCAAAAAATGCCTCCCCTACCCTCCAAAGGCCCCTTACTCCACACTCACTCCTGCCTCAGTCTAAAAACAAACCCTGTTTCACAAACTCTGTTTTGCCTTTGGACCAGCCAAGATGCCACCCATGCCCAACGGGGAAGCAGCAGCTGACAGCAGCGTCCTGCTCCCCTTGGATGAGCCTGCTCAAGCCTTAGCTGGGTCTGAGTCCTCAGACAGTCCTCACAGACCCCTGGAGAGATCCGTGGACCAGCTCCCCAGCCCCCCACTGCTGCCCACCCCGCCACCCAAGGCAACTTCCAAAATCATGAAAAATGTCACAGGTAGGTCTGCATGTGTGTGTCCTTCTGTCTGTCCACGCCTCCATCCACCCACACCTTTGGCCAGTCCTGGCTGGGCACCCACCAGGGGCCCCTCCCCACCCTTTGCCTCTGTGTCTGGGGCTCTGGGGGCAGGTCGGGGTCAGCCCCCAAGGCAGAGGGCTCTTCTTAGCAGGAGCTTTGGTTGCTTGGAGCAGATTTGCGGGCTCTGCCGAGCACACGGGGTGGGCGCTTTGCTGGACTCAGAGGTGGGTGCTTTGCTGGACTACATCCTGAACCCGATGTAGAGGTGCAGCAGCCCCAGGCTGGGCACTTACCCCATTTTGTCCATCTCTGCCACCTGAGTGTGTACGTATGTACCTATTTGTGAGCCCTTCTATTCCTGCTTCTATCTGCCTCTCTGTTTCTCTTTCACACTCAATCTTTCTCTCCATCTCTGCCAGTCTCTATTTCTCAGATGCCCTTGCTAGCTCCATCCAGAGAGGCAGAGCTAGGAATGAACCTCAGGCTACTAGGGCTGGTGGTTGGGGATGGGGCGGGAGCAGGGCAGAGGCCCCAAAAAGCATCCATGCCTCTGCTTGACCACATGGGCCAAATAATCCCAGGGTATAGAGATATTTGCTTTTCCTGCTTGGGTGCTTCTTGGCCCCTCACTTCTGTGAATGGGAAACACTGATGGCCTTGGAGAAAGCAGGCTGTTACCAAGAGGGGGTTTTTAAGAAAATAAAGCCTCATAGGCTGGGTTTTTGGAGGCGACAAGCATGGAAGGAGACAACACAGCTGAGCTCAGCAGTTTTGTTTTAATCCCTTGACCACCCCCCAGTGATACTTGCTGCTTGTAGCAAAGCAGGAGACCTGGACAGTCCTTGGATTTCTTACAGCTGAGACTATGTTTTAGTGACTTTGTCTTAATTTGGCTAAATGTTCTCAGCTCTTGCCCTGTTTTTCCTTTTCTTTCTTGAAAATGTTTGTTTCGGAGCTTGAACACTAGGTGGCAGTAGAGGAGGGGAAGTTCCCTTACCTGAGTTTAACTTGCAGGTGCGAGGGGAGGCAGGTGCCCGAGCCAGGCAGGTGGGTGGAGGCAAAATGAAGACCCCCGTCCCAGAGGCGGGAGAATCACTGCAGCTGAATTAACCACCCCACCACCACTTCCCACCGCTTATTTTGTTTTTTAATTGTTGCCAGGGTTTTAAACATTTTAATGTGTAAGTATTAGATGTTAATGTGTATAATGACATAGGAAAACTACCTAGAATCCAAATGCCTGGCTTTTCTTGAAAAGTCTTCCTATCTGGCAGCCCCCAGCCCATTTTCCCTCTGGGGAACACTTACGGGGAGGGGCTCACAGCAGCCCATTGGGATGGGCCCACTTGCCTCTGTCAGCGCAACCCCCACCCCTTCTGGGTCACCACAAAGCATCCCCTGCCCCAGTCCATCCAGGCTGCCATGTGTTCTGCCAGGTGGGGGTCCTGCTGCCGCTGCCCACTGGGGTTCCCTGTGCACCAGTGGGAGGCAGGGGCCTGCCAGTTTGGAGCAGGGTGGCTGGGGTCCTGCTGCTGGGATCCCAGTCCCAGTCTGGACCCCGGGAGGTACTCGGCCTTGATTGGCTGCAATTCCCTATCTGTGAAGTGGCAGGAGGTTGAATGAGGATTAGCCAGGTATGCAGTGAGGTGAGCATAGGTGCTCCATTTTGCCTCAGTTTCCCTGTCTGCAAATTGGGGCTGGTGGTACTTTCCTTGTAGGATCCAGCAGGGGCTAGAGGCAATGATAGTTAGAGACAGAGAGAGGGGCAATGCTTCCCATTGCCCAAGGTGCTCAGGGTGAGCTTGGCTTTCATGAGCAGTTGGGGCCTTGGAGGGGGCAGAGGCCAATGGAGACCAGGCAGGTGGAGCGGAGGGAAGCTGGAGGTGGCCTCTGAGACCTAACTCGGGAGGAGCCCCCGCCCCACCCTGAAATGGGTCACATTTTGCAGGTCTGATGCCTTCTCATCCCTCAGGCCTCAGCTCAAAGGTTCACTCCACAGAGAAGCCTCTTCTGACCCCCTCCCCGCCCCCACCAAGGTGCGCTCAGCCCACTGTGCCCCGTTGCCTTGCCTGGGCCTGGCCTCTGCCTGGCTCCACCCAGGTAGGGCTCTTACCTGGCTGCGTCTGGCAAAAGCAGGTGCTGGTGCAGAAAGCAAAACCACTGAATCCTCAACAAGACTTTTGCTTCCCCTTTGCTTCTGGGTTATGATTTTTATCAGCACCATTGGCATTCTAGGGCTGTATCTGGGGCGTTTTTTCACTTGTTTCTGGTGTTCAGGGCGTGGGGGTGAATTCACTCCCTTCTCCCTGTCGGGGCATGAGGCCTCCACTGGGCCTGCTTGCTGGGGTCCCTTGAGGACCTGGCTGTTAACACTGGTTATAACACTGGGCTCTGGTCATTAACACTGGGCCCTGCCAGCTGGGCCGCGCTGCCCCCAAGTGTGCCTTTGGGAAGTCTTGGCTGGAGGAAGAGGGGTCCTTACCCTTTAGGTCGGAACCAGTCCATTTGGAACCATCTTCAAATCTATTTCCTGTCAATAAGGAAAAATAAATCTATTTCCTGTTAGTTTCACATGTATTCCATGTCCGCATGGTCTGGGGATGCAGCAGTAAGGGGAATGGGCAATGGCCCTGGCCCCAGGAGTCTCAGAGCCTATTGCAAAAGACAAACCCTGGTGGAGTAACTCATTCCACCTGAGAAGGGCAGAGTACAGGGCAGCCGGGTCCCGTGGGATGGGTTCAGTGGGGCTGGGGTGGGGATGGGGGGGACACACAGAAGACTCCCCTGAGTTTGGGGCAGTAAGCCTGCTGAGGAGGGGAAAAGCAGCCTCAGTAGGGGGAACAGCCTGTGCAAAGGCTCAGAGCAGGCAGAGAGCACTGGTGCCTTCGAGGCCTAGAAGATACTCCTGTGTTGGAGCAAAGAGAGTGTGATGGGGCAGTGGCAGCGAGGACACCGAGGGCTGTGCTGGTGTGGCCTTGGGGCCCTGGGGGCCGGGCTGTTGGCCTGGATAGTGTCTCCAGGAAGTGGAAGAGATGTGAGTGGTGTCATCTTCCAGAAAGATCCCACTAGCTGAGGTACAGGGAGAGGCTTGAGGCAACGGCGAGAGGGTGATGTGGGAAGAGCTGAAAGTGACTGCCATGCTGTCCAGGCTGAATTGTCACCACAGTGCTCCGGAAACTTCCGGGGTCTGCCAGAAGAAGTGAGGCTGTGGGAAACCGAGTTGGTAGCAGAGAGACAGGAAGGAGGTTTGTCTGAGTCTGAGCCCCTGCAGGGAGACATTGGTCTCCACCCACTTTGGGATGCCCCCCCCCTCAAACAGCAGAGCTGAACAGAGACCCACTGCTCATCTGCTTCCAACTTCCAACAAGACCCCCTCCATGTTCCTGAAGGATGACTCTCTTGTTGCTTGCTCTGCAGCCCCAGGCCAGGTGCCTCTCTTCCAAGGCCCCAGTGGGAAGAGTGCAGACCCTCCCCTTCAAAGACAGCTGTCCACCCCCATGGGGTCTCCGCACCTCACCTCCATCCACAGGCTGCTGCCCCCCAGCCGGGTCATTGAAGAGCTGCACAGGGTACTGGCCACGAAGCACCGCCAGGACAGATGAGGGCTCCCGCTTGCAGGGGCCGGGGTCTTGCAGTACCCACTGGGGCTGGCCATGCACGTGGGGGTCTCGGGTCCCCACGATGGTTCCTTACCATGCTGTCACCTGAAACTCCTAACGACTTGTAACCCGGATACCCCACATTTCCACCATGTGCTGGGCCCCGCAAGTCACAAAGCTGGTCCCGGTTCCCACATTCTGAGAGGGGATGGTGGGGTCACACCCTGTGGGAACCATGCCCCAAAGCCCTGCATGGGCCCCTGAGGGTCCAGGCAGGGGCCAGCACACCCCAGGAGGGCTCACTGAATGAGAGGGCCTGTGGCCCCGACCTGGGACCCTGCGGGCTTCGTGGTTTCTACCAGGCGGGAGGACCCATGAGCCAGTTTCCCACATTTGCTTTTTATTCTTGGTCCTTTGAGGCTCGTGGACTGGGAAGGAGATGTGAATTATTGGGGGCAGAGCAGACCTTGGAAGCATACACATGGGCTAGTGGAAGCATTAGAGCCGCAAAGACGGTGCTTCGCCCAGCATCGACCTGAAATGACGTGGGGAGGCTCGCGTGCCACGTGCCACGCTCCCTGGCGGCAGCAGATCCCGGTGGTCCCGGCGAGCGCGTCCTGCCTGGTGGGCTCGGGGCGAAGAGGGGGGACTTCTGCTTTTGCCGTTTTCACCATCAGCCCCTCAGGAGGTCCTGCTGGATTGGGGATGAAGTTGGCAATGGATAACCCAAAATATCTTTCTAATTTAGCTTTCAAGGAAGGGAAAATAAAGGGTCTCCAAAGAAGCGAGCGGACGTCCGTCTGTCGAGAACATCCAGCGTGGAGCGGAGCAGGGAGCGGGAGGAGGCGTGGGGCTGTGACGGGGCTGCGGAGAACAAGCGGACGGCCGCAAAGGACTCTGAGAACAAGAATTTGATGATGGATCCCGAGCTCGCGGATGACCTGCTTTTGTATCAGGATGAGGAGGCCCTGAACGACTCCATCATCTCTGGTGAGGGGAGGGCGGATCCGGGAACGCGGGGCCCCAGGGCCGGCGGGCGCAGACTTCCTGTTGGGGGCGTGGAAGCGCAGCCTGAGGGGCCCGGGGCCCACCCGCCGGGGTAGAGGGGACAGGAGGCTTGCGTGGCAGGGCGGCGTCTCCCAAATCTGCCGGGGCCTCATGGTTTCGAGACAGCCGGATGAATGCGGCTCATTTTAATAGTTGTGTAACCCTGCTCCTGTGTATTAGGAAAAAGACCGTAAAACTGGCACAACAAGTGGCCTTGTGAGTTTTGCTGCTCAGGATGAGCTTAAGCCAAAAAGTTAACTTAGATGTCAAAGGCACGTGTGGTCTGCAGATGTGACAAGACGTGGTACAGGTAGCGCATGAATGTCTACTGTTTGGGAAATAGTGTGAAAAACTCAGAGAGGAGCTGAATGAGGTAAGGTGGGGAGAGAGCAAAAGAGCGCTTCATGCTGGCCACGTCTCAGAGGCAGCACAGAGGGCCGCGGGCATGCGTATGGGTTCTTATATTTACAAGGCTCCTCCAGACAACACCAGTCGCTTGGCCCTACCTGGGAGGTTCCTGGGGCTCGGAGACACAGAGGCTGGCCAGCTGTCCCCTAGCTGTTTCTTAGCATGCTCAGCTATGCACTGCGAACTGGGAGACCTGAGACAAGATGCTCCCTTTGTGGTCTCGGGGACCCGAAGTCCTAAATCAAGGCATCGGCAGGGTCACACACCCTCCGTTGGCTCTAGGGGACAAGCTTCCTGGCCCCATCCGGCCTCTGGGGGCCCCAGGCTCTCCTGGGCTTGTGGCTTCCTTGCTCTCATCCCTACCTTCGCCTTCATGTCCTTCTCTGCCTTTGCTTTGCCTTCTCCTCGGGCACCAGCTACTGGATTAGCGCCACCCCACCCCAATCTGACCTCATCTTAACTAACCACCAGTGCAAAGACCCTATTTCCAAATCAGGGCACCTTCATAAGTACTGGGAGTAGGACTTGAGCGTGTCTTTTTCGGAGGACTTGCTCCTAGCAGGGCCCAATGCCAAGGCCCCACATTCAGGCCAAGGAAGGCACAGCTCCTGTATGCTGAGCCCCCCACCAGGTTCCTCAGG
This sequence comes from Tamandua tetradactyla, assembly GCF_023851605.1. NCBI lineage: Eukaryota > Metazoa > Chordata > Mammalia > Pilosa > Myrmecophagidae > Tamandua > Tamandua tetradactyla. The sequence goes on along the minus strand of NC_135329.1, from coordinate 77,269,848 downwards.
GCTCTGGCTTCCTGCCAGCTGGGAATTCAAACCTCTTCAGTTTCTAGACCCAGAGTCTATAATCTGGGGCCCCTGAACCCCAGAAATTGAATGCAGAGGAGAGTCTTTATTTTTATCACCTTTCTGAAAGGGTCCATAACTCCCCCAAAGGTTAGGAATCTCTGCCCAAGATAAAAATGCTTGGGGAGTGAGGGAATTCAATCTTGGTTATAGAAAAAGTTTATCAATAAAATGTTGCTTTCTTGGGGAAAATCCTTCATAGTAGGAGAGGCCCATAAAAGTGTTTGGCTCTGCCTGGTGAAGACTCTGGGGCTTAGGTTTTATTTGCTTCTCTGTACAAAGCTCGAGTGCAAACCCTGCTCCCTGCTTGTCACGGCAGCCGTGTTATTTTTAGATCTCTCTGGTGCCGAAAGAGAGCAATGCCAGCAGTAGATTAATCAATTTTTAACCATAACAACCGCAATTTTATTATAAGCCATTCACCCCTGATGGAGACCTCATGGGAACCAACCCATCCCACGTGAACACTGAAAGGAAAGTTTTGTTACCAAATATTTTGTCAACCTGAATTCTTATTAGTTATGAGCATCATGTCTCTAACTTAAATTCTCTTAAATGAGAATTTAATTTCCAGAAAGAGTGGAGGTCTTGTAGAGACAGGCTGCTGCCTCTAGGCTCAGTGTCCTCTGTGGCACGAGGGTGACAGCAAGGCCTCCCGCATCGGGCTGTCACAGGCTGAATGAGGTCACAGCAGTGGGGGCAGCATTGTGTGGGGCATACAGGCATATGGGAGAAGTGTGATGTCATCTTCTCTAGGAGGCTGTGCTATGCTGTGGGACCACCCTGCCTGGTTGCAATGTTGCTGTAAACGTGTGCATCTCGGCCTTTGTTGGCCAGTGTCCACGCGTGCCACACACGATGCTGCGATCCGCACACAGGGTGGCTTATGCAGCAGCCGTGTCTATGTGCTCTGCTGGAGGCCAGCGCTTATGCTGTGCCACGTGTGCCCACATGCTCGCTGGGCACCTTCAGGGCATGCGGTCTGTCCTGGCAGAACAGGGCATCGGGAGCCCTCTCCATCCTTCAGAGGCAGACTTCACAGTGAATGGTTTTAGTGTGATTGCTTCTGTAAGATTTAAGCTTTAAAAGCGTCAAGTAAAAGCAGTTCTGTTTATCATCTTTTCTCCTATTCTGGACCCAGGAGAAGTGACCACATCTGTGTCCTAGTGCCTGGCTCTGTGGAGGACACACACTAGGTGTGCAGGAGGCTGGTAAATGAGGGAGGGAGCAAGGAGGGGAAGAGGCGCGACTGCAGGAGAGAGCAAACTTCCCCAATGCTCCATTGGTTCCTGTTGGCCTTGCATCCAGACCACCCCTAGCCCCCGTGCTCACGCCCACAGCCTGCAGCACTGTGCCATCCAAACTCCTAGCCTAGGGGACCTTTGGTGGGGGGACAGGATCCCGACTTCAGGCATTTTGGGGCTTCCTTGGTTGGAGCTGACCGTGCATCCATTCGGGGCTCTGTCTCTAGCTCTCTGCGTAGTGACTTTCTGGAAGGGTTGCAGTTACCCCACCAGGCTTGATGCAGCCCTTCCCAAGCTCTGTGACCTTGGGCGAGCTCATGAACCTCTCTGTGTCTCAGTTACCCCATCTGAGAATTGGGGTGATACTAGGATGGTTATGAGGATTAAAGGGGACAGTTTACTTATGTGTGGCCCCAACTCAAGGTCAGTGAGTGTGGAAATTGTTATCATCATTTTGTGAGGAATGGGTCAATGCAGTGAAGTCAGGAATCTCTTAGCGCGGGTGATAGAAATACCGTCCCTCAGGAGCAGAATGAATCTCAGCTCCCAGTTTTGTTGCCACACCATGGCTGGTGTGTGCCGTACGTGCCTGTGAACAAATAGGGTCGACTCATTGCTTGAGTATGAATGTTGGTGTCCCTGCAGCCCATGCAGGTCCATCTGATCACCCCTGGAAGAGCAATTCCCATGCATTTGCATAACTGAGTGCAGTCTGGCTTGCCCACTTCTCACAGAACAAGGATGGAGGAATTAAACAATCGCTCAGCACCCTGCTCGGCAGGACAAGCTGGCAGAGTCCTTGAGTTGGGGAAAACCCCCAGTGGGCCTGTGGATTGCACCTACCAGGAGCCGCCTCTTCCAGACTGGGTGGGTGAAGCCTCCAGAGCCCTGGCCTCAGCTGGCAGGGATGGCGCCTGGTCACTCAGCTTCCCAGGCCACCATGGACAGGAGCTGCTCCTCTAGGCTCAGTGTCCTCTGTTGCACGAGGGTGACAGCAAGGCCTCCCGCATCGGGCTGTCACAGGCTGAATGAGGTCACAGCAGTGGGGGCAGCATTGTGTGGGGCACACAGGCATATGGGAGAAGTGTGATGTCATCTTCTCTAGGAGGCTTCTCTACCCCCAAACCCATGTCTACCTGGATCTCAGAAGTGACCTCACTTGGAAAAGGGGCCTTTGTGGGTATAATTAGTTAAGGGTCTTGAGCCAGGATCATACTGGATTAGGGAGGATCTAAGTCCAGTGACTGGCCTGATGACAAGAGAAGGGACATAGGGACACACAGAGGGGACGGTCATGAGAAGATGGAGACAGTGTTCTAGTTTGTTAGCTGCTGGAATGCAATATACCAGAAACTGAATGAGTTGCTAGTTTACAGTTCTAAGGCCGAGAAAATGTCCCAATTAAAGCAAGTCTATAGAAATGTCCAATCAAAGGCATCCAGGGAAAGATACCTTTGTTCAAGAAGGCCGATGAAGTCCAGGGTTTCTCTCTCAAGTGAGAAGGCACATGGCGAACACAGTCAGGGCTTCTCTCTCAGCTGGAAGGGCACATGTCAAACACAGTGTCATCTGCTAGCTTTCTCTCCTGGCTTCTGGTTTCGTGAAGCTCCCTGGGAGGCATTTTGCTTCTTCATCTCCAAAGGTTGCTGGCTGGTAGACTCTCTGCTTCGTGGTGCTGCAGCATTCTCTGCTCTCTCCAAATCTCTTTCATTCTCCAAAATGTTTCCTCTTTTATAAGACTCCAGAAACTTATCAAGACCCACCCAAGTGGGTGGAGACATTTCATCACCAAATCCAGTTTAACAACCATTCTTGACTAAATCACATCTCCAGGGAGACGATCTGATTACAGTTTCAACCATACAGTATTGAATAGGGATTATTCTGCCTTTATGAAATGGGATTTAGATTAAAACATGGCTTTTCTAGGGGGCATACATCCTTTCAAACCAGCACACAGAGATTGAAGGGAGGTGGCCACAGCTGAGCAGCTACCCGCCAAAGCCTTGATTTTGAACTTCCAGCCTCCAAGGGAATAAATGTCTGTGCTTTAAGGCCTCCGGTGTGAGGCCCTCTGTCCCAGCTGCCCTGGGCAGATGTCCATTGCTGTTGGCATCATCGTCATTACGCGGCCACCCACAGGCAAGCACGTCCGGCTCAGCTTCCTGTTGGCTGCGGCCCTGCTGTGGGAGCTGTGTGTGCCGAGCCAGAGCGCTGAGCAGTGCGCGTCCAAAGAGCCGGGGCTGTTGTGCCCTGGCAGGGCTGGTGTGGCACTGGGGCTGCTCCTGGTGGTGATGGAAGGTCATGGAGAAGCGGAGATGCTTACATTGGCAAAGGGGCAGAGTCAGAATTGAACCCTGGTGCCCAGAACCCAAGGCAACTACAAGATTGTGCTCATAGCCCCCAGTGATGGCCTTGATGGGGGAAGCCAGAGCTGCCCCTTGGTGCGGTCCTCCTAAAGCACCCTTGGGCACAGGCCATCAGATGTCCAAGTTCTCACTCCATTTTATAGAAACTGAGCTGGAGGTCAGAGATGATGCATAGGGGGTGCGTTTGCACAAGGACCTGAGACTTCACTCAGAAGTGAAACTTGAAGGTGCACATACTGTCAGTTCCAGCACTGTCTCAGGGACTTGAGCCCACTCCCGTAGCACCAGTGCATGGCGGTTTACTTACATCAGGGCTTCTCAGCCTCGACACGAGGGCATCTGTGGCTGGATGTGGTTTTTTATCAAGGGGCCTCTGTCCTGGGCGTGAGGTGCTGGGTGGTGTCCTGGCCACCACTCACCAGATGCCAGGAGCAACTCTGTCTCCAGCTGTGACAACTGAAGATGTCTGCAGACACCGCCACGTGTCCCAGGGAGAAAACAGTCTTTGTTCGAGAAGCACCGATGACACGGATGTTCCCTGTAGAATAACTCAAGATGGGGGGTTGGAAATGCTCTACGTGGCAGTGAGTGGGGGCCGGCGGTGGAATGAGTGATGGGCAGCCTGCAGTGGGCCCGCACGGCTGCCAGGCAGCACTGGTGAGCTGAGCCATCTTGGACAGTGAGTGTGTCCATGTGTTCTGTGAGTGAACAAAGAGCCCTTGGGAAATATCTTATTGTGTTACTTCTTAAAAATAAACTCACACACCTGCATAAGCCCACAAACACACATCCTCCCATTATTCTCTATTATAAGTGAGAAAGGAATATAAGAGAGAGCAGAAATTCCTTTACCTGCTGTGATTTGGGCCAATCAATTATATTTTTGTTAAAATGTCTGGTTAGAGTTTGGAATAGAAAGAAATGATATATACATATTAAACATCTTATTTCAATTTAAACATGAATTTAAAAAAGACAGCAGTGCACCTCCATTTTGCCCTCTGGTCCTGGGGTAGGCCTTGCCACCGACTGTCTCTCTCTGCCTAAACCTCCCCCTGTGCCTCTTCCATGATTTCTAGGTCAGTTTCTATAAAACAGGACAAAAACTACGAAGTTTGTAAAGCAATGTAAGTGCTCATTCCTGCCAGATCTTTCCCGCTTGAGAAGAAGTTTCTCTTCCTCAACCCTAATTCAGTAGCTGTGCCTTTTAGGGATGAGATTTGGTGATCTCTCCTGCAAGACATTCGATGCTGCTTTTGTAGACTCAACAGAACTATTCCTTCCAGCCCTCATAATTAATCGGTTTGCATGCTTTCATGAATCTGTAAAAATACGGCAACAAGTTCTGCTGGCTTAGGTGTGGGCAGGAAGAGCTGACCCTGGGTGGACGTACAGGGCAGGCAGGGCAGGGGCACGGCAGACAGCCGGGGCTGCAGGGCAGCAACTCCATGTGTATAAGGGTCCCCTGTGCGCATGGGCAGGAGGGCAAGAGGGTTTTCTCTGCATGTCTGGATCACATGCACCCAAGGTAGATGCACACATACGTCTGCCTCGTCTGTGTTGTGTTATAGGCACTTCAGTGAATGCATCTCTACAATAAAGCCCTAGAAAGGAAGTGGCCAGGTTGAAATGTGTGTGCATTTTTACATATCAATCTGTGATTAGAAATCTGTCCCAATCCCCCCTTCCCCAAGAAGAGCCGAGCAGGACTGCCTCCTTCAGCACTTCTAAATATTCCTTTACTGGAATGGGGTGGTGGCAGCTGATGCCTGGGGAAATAAGAAGACCTTTTAAGGAGGGAGGGGGTTACAAGCAACTTAGAACATTTTTATTATTTCTATTTGTCTGCACTGTTTGAGTTTTTACAATGGACGTGTCTTTCTTCCATAATTCAAAAATCAATGAGGATAAGTGTTTTTCAAAAAGCCACCACTCCTGCTTTGGGGGAGCTCTGCATCTCACACACACCTACGCAGGGGAGAACAAGGCAGTTTATCAAAGGCCACAGCAGAGTAGCTGCCTGGGGTGGGAGCAGGACGAGCAGAGGCTGAATGTTGGGTGGGAGGACAATGGAGCCTGGAGGGGGCTTTCAGAGAATACGTAAGAGCTTTCCAGGTGAGTAAAGTTCCAGAGACATGGCAGAGCTGGTCACATCTTGGGATAGGAACTGTCATGGAGCATTGGGGTACCGTGTAATGCAGGAGGTAGCCAAGATGTGGACAGGGGCCGATGCCAAGGAACTTTGTGGACAAGGGTCCAACAGGAGATTCTGCCTCTCCGTTATGTCCCCCAGTTCCCTGAAAGGCATAAGCATGTTTCCAGGCAGGTGCTACTGGGAAGAATGACCCCTGTTTGACCAACCACATCTGTCTGGGAAAGCCTGTAATAAATACTAAATACTTACATCCCCAGCACAGGGATTCTTGAAGGGCCCCTGGCAGCTCTGTCTAGGGACCATTGCAGGAGACAATTGTCACCTGCCTGATCCTTTCAACTGAGCTGTGTCACCTTGCAGAGTCTGCCCTAGGGGTAGTTGGCATTCTCCATGGGGGACACCGGGGCCTTCTCTGCATGTAGCTGGGCAACCTCCAGCCTGGGTCTGCTGAACCCCTGAGCGACTTCTGGTCCACGATGATCTTGTGAGTCCCAACACTTACTTGAGCCAGAAAGAAGCCCCCATTGGTGTGTCCCATGGCCAGGCTTTATCTGAGGAGGGGGGATCTATCAAAGGATTCTCAGCAGATCATGACCAGATCAGCAAATTGGGAGTAACAACCTAAAGAGGGGTCCACAAAGTCTTCTCATGGTACATCCGATATTTGTATGTCATTTATTTATAAACTATGTTATAGTCACATTGCATACATTAAAAAATATATGCACAACGGAGATTATTCAGCCATCAAAAGGAAGGGTGTTCTGGTACATGTTACAGCGTGGATGAGCCTGGAGGATATCATGCTGAGTGAAATGAGCCAGACACAGAAGGCAAATATTGTATGGTTTTGCTTTTATGAAATACCTAGAATAAAGCACATTTCACAGATGATGTGTTGTGGGGGTTTGGGGTTGACAGTGGGAAGGAAGAGAGACTAATTGCTTAACAGATGCAGAGTTGCTGTTGAGAAGATGAAAAAGTTGGCGATGGATGTTAGTGATGGGAGTGCAGTCTTGTGGATGTAAGCCCTATCACTGAACCATTACACAAAGTGGTTACAATGGGAAATTGTCAATTGTATGTATGTTATGACAATAAAACGTTAAAAATACACTCAAAAAACACAAATGAAAAAAGAACAAGAACTAGCAAGTGTATATATAAATAAAACTGTTACCATTTTCTACCCCAGCATGGCTGCTCAATCTCTGAAAGGAGGCCCAGGAATCGGCATTTCAGCCAGTGCACGCAGTGCTGGGATCTGAGTCAGTGGTCTATAAAAGCTAGATGGAAATGAGTTGAATAGAGGAGGGATTTCCATGCTCTGTAGATTTCTTTTAAAGCTTTTTTAAAAAAAAAAAAAACTATCTTTGCAGGCAGGCCACGGTGGCTCATCAGGCAGAATTCTCGCCTACCATGCCGGAGACCTGAGTTCGATTCCCGGTGCCTGCCCTTGCAAAACAAAAAACAAAACTATCTTTTGCTATTGAATTAACAATGACTGTATATTCCCTCTGTAGACTCCAAGAATTCTATGGAAAAACCAGACCCGCTCTCCTCCCTTGAAGCTAACATTAAAAGCTTAATTTCACCATAAGGGCTACAAGGCAAAAATCAGGCTGTGCCTGGATATGACATCCTAAGACAACCGTAGGTCTGGCCAATATGGTGACTCAGGCTTTGCTAACATCACACAATTTTAATGTGGAAAGAAGCAAAGCCTGGGCAGGTCCTGGTGCTGCCTGCATTTAAAGAGAAGGTAAACTGTTTTAGCAGGTGTTAGGATTCTTTCCAAGGTGGATGTAATTGTGAAAAGTGAAGGGTAAAATATATTCTATTTGAATCCTGTTTCGAGTACGGCAGAGAGTGTATTGAAAGGCCCTTGCAGGGAATCCTCCTGTAATGTGAAGGCTCTTCAAGGGAGTGAGGACTCAGCGGGAGTCATCCTTGTGGTGAATTCCCAAAACAGGATGCAGTTACCAAAACAGAAAGTTGGAGCTCAGGAGTTTCATCTGGAAACCTGGCCATTCTTGCCATGGACACTAGGTGGCGTTGTGGATGTTCTCTGGGATGCAGGATGCTCAGAACCTGTCTGGTCTCTAAGCGGTCTGGGTGGGTGCTGGTGGAGGGGGTGTCAGGGTGGGTGGTTCTTGTGAGCATGCCGAGTTGTTGAAGTGCCGACTCGGCTGGCTGAGTGATAGCCACAGCCACCTGGGGCTTTTTTTTTTTTTAACTGTGACTTAGTGCTTGCTAAGCACTTCTCCTGCATGATTTCACCTGATGAAGCAGACTCTGTAGTCCTTTTTTTTCACAGTTGAGGAAACCAGGCAAAGGACAAGGGAAGGAACTTGCCTGTTTTGCACCCCGATCTACCTCTAGCTCTGGAGTGCACGGGCTAGCTCTAGCTCTGCAGTGCATCTGTGAGCTGCCTGACATCTGGTGTGCTCTTTCGAGCACCTTCTAGGTGCCAGGCCCTGCTAGGTGCTGGGCAGTCAGTGGCACAAACCAGGACCCCAGCCTTCAGGCAGCTACAGCAGGAGGGGGTTTTGGTTTGTCCAAAGAGGTGAGTTCAATATTCAGAGACAAGTCCCAGGATGACACAAACAAAGAATACTCTGCAATTTCTACATCTTACAACAGAAGCTCTCAGCCTGGGCTGCACACCTTTTAACAGCACCCATACAGGGCCCACCTCAAGGAATTGTGTTGTTATTCCTGGCCTGGGGCGGGGGCATCAGTTACTTTACAGCCTCCCCAGGGATCCTAAATCATAGCTAGGATGGACAATCTAAGTCTCAAAAGAAGGAGTCATGATTCCTGAAGTGAAAGAGATGGTGCTTTCTGAGGGTGCCCAGCTTAAGAACGTGTAGATGAGGTGTATGTGTCACAAAAAGTGGCATAATCTCTTTGAATCCAACGTAGTGTGAGAGAAGCTCAGAGACTTTATATGTGATTTGAAGAGAGGTGGACCTGAGCAAGAAGCCTCCAAGTGGCATCCCAAATCCCCCACATTGGCTGTGTGACTTTGGACGAGTGATTAACCTCTCTGTGCCTTGACATCTGCATCTGCAGAATAGGAATGATAATCCCTAGCACTTATCTAACTGGAGAGTTGGAGGTGAAGGGGGGAAATGCACACAAAGGGCTGAGCCCTGTGCCTTGCTTAGAGGAGGTACATGCTACTAGTTGACCGTTACTGCTGTTTGGTGTGGGGGGCAGTGGGGGCCCCTGCAGCTGAAGGGTTCCTTCCAGAGATTCTTCCATCATGATTCAGGCTTCCAGAGCAGTTTGTGGGAAGGGGGCTTCAGAAGGGAGGCAAGAGGGACTGCCGAGGGTCCTTGGTCCAGTGAGAGAGGGGACCTGGGCCTGCAAAGGAGGAGTAATGGGGGTGTGGGGAAACAGGTAAGGGAGAGAAATGAGGATGTGTAGCTGGTAGGAGCTGGGGAAGGGGGTGCTGGTTGAGAGAGAGAATATGGAGAGGAAGAAGGGAGGCTCGTGCTGCGTGGGTGGCTCACTGGGAAGGTTAGGGTCAACTAGGGGCCATTCAGTCATTCAGGTTCCCTTGAATGAGCACCTACTGTATGCATGGCGAGCAAAGCCAAGTCCCATCCATGGAGAGAGGCAGACATCGGGGGTGACATGAGTGTACTTGGTATGTCGTTCTAGTTGAATGCCTGGGTGTGATCCTCAAAGCCACTTTATTGGGTTGCCCCAAGGTCTCGGTACCCCTTGTTTCTGGTGACATGCTGGTGGCACCCGACTTTTCTGTGCACCCACAGGCAGCAGAAGGTCACACAATCTCTAAGTCATAACCACTGCTGGCATTCAGAAAGAGAATCAAAACTTCTCCATCAGTGCAGCATTTCACTGTCTGTGGACTGAGGCCCCCAGTGGGGAACCAGGAAGGGCGTGCTCCTCTGCCTTGTTCTGCTCACCCCCCCACCCCTGCTCCAGCAGGCCCTGTCTCCTATGCCCTGAAGAGCAGCCGGCATGGGGGGGACCAGTACGTGGGGCCTGGGGGCTGTCCCTTCTTCAGAGGCCTCAGGTTCCCGCTTGGAAAGCATAAGGCAGTCCTCTTCCCTCTGAAGTTACCTGAGGACTGAGCTCTGTGCTTGGGGCCCCTCTGGGCAGGCAGCATAGGCTCTACCTGCTGCACGTGCAATGGGCTGTGCTTTCCAGGGCATGATAGAGCATGGTGAGGATCAGAGGGGCTGAGGCCAGCAGGTCTGTGCAGGTGGCAGGTACCTACTGAGTGTTCAGTGTGCAAGAGACAGGTACTGGTAGGACCCACGGAGGAGGCGCCCATAACTCGTGGAGTACTCAGGCCACGTGCAATACTGATCACACTGTTAACTTCATTAAATGAGAGTCCTCCATGAAAATGTTACCTTTTCTAGACTGATAAAGAACGTCTGAGTGTGCAATTTGATGAAAGCATCATCATTTTACTTACCCAGTGCTTATCTTTTGTGAGTATAAACCCAGAGGAAGACAATTGTCAGCTGAACTGTTGACCATGCAGCCACTGAAAATGGGCAACCAAACTGTCATGAAATCACAAATTGGAGTGCCACTTAGCAGTAAAAAGTAATGAACTGGACTTCCGGAGAAGATGGCGGCTTAGTAAGATGCGCGGATCGTAGTTTCTCCTCCAGGACAGCTACTAGGGGAGTAGAAATGATACAGAACAGCTCCCAAAGCCACGACAGAGATAAAAAAGACAGCGTACCCCATCCTGGAACGGCTGGCTGGCTGAGAGAACCTGCTCTGGTGAGATCGCCGAGGGGCGCGGGCTTCACCGGGCGGGGCGGCAAGCGGCCGTAGTCACTCCCTTCCCCCTTCCTGGGCCGGCTGGGAGAATTGGACAGGCGGTCCCCTCAAACCGTGGCGGCTGGCGCCCACACCACGCGCAGGCCCCCAGACCAACTGAGAGAATTGGATTGGAAATACCCAGGCCGCGGAGAATGGTGACGGTGGGGGGGACCCCTTCCAAACCCGTGACTCCCTGGGAGCGTGCACTCTCCCGGGCGGGCCGCTGCGGCTGCCACCCTCCCGCCACGCTTCGCGCCCCAGGCCAACTAGGAAATTCGGACGGGTGCTTTCCCGGGCTGCGGCGGCCAGCGACCCTCCCTGCGTTCGGACCCCGGGCCGGCTGGCACTCTTCCAAGCCGCTTTGGCTAGCGAACCTCCCAGACGGCGAGAGTTTTCCAAAGTTAAAGGACCCACAGCACCTTTTACTGGTGGGACCCGCAGACAAACGTGTGCCACGAGCGCCACCTACTGGGCAGGATAAGAAAAACAGAACCCAGAGATTTCACAGAAAAATCTTACAACCTTGTTGGGTCCGACACCCAGGGAAATCTGACTAAATGCCCAGAGGCCAGCAGCAGAAGATAACTGTCCAAGCTCAGAAGATTGAGAATATGGCCCAGTCAAAGGAACAAACCAATAGTTCAAATGAGATACAAGAGCTGAGACAACTAATGCTGAATATACGAACAGAAATGGAAAACCACTTCAAAAATGAAATCGATAAATTGAGGGAGGACATGAAGAGGACATGGGCTGAACATAAAGAAGAAATAGAAAAACTGAAAAAACAAATCACAGAACT